>NW_024868552.1:0-2672 GCF_013358625.1 Macadamia integrifolia | reverse complement strand
GTCGAATGTTAGGACCTGAGATGATACAAATGACTTGTGACAAGGTCGACGTTATTAGAGAACGGATTAAAGCAGCTCAGTCCCATCAAAAGAGCTATGCGGACACCCGCAGAAAAGATATTGAATTTCAACCAGGAGAAAAGGTATTTCTCAAGATCTCTCCTACTAAAGGGTTGCAAAGGTTTTACAGAAAGGGGAAGTTGAGCCCAAGATACATTGGACCATTTGAGATCTTATCCCGGGTTGGCTCAATAGCCTACATGCTTGCTCTGCCACCTTCACTTGGGGATGTTCACAATGTATTCCATGTATCCATGCTAAAGAGATACGTGCATGATCCATCTCATGTACTACCCGTGGAGCCAGAATACCTTGAAGCTGACATGACCTATACAGAACAGCCAGCTGAAATTTTGGACCGGAAGGTGAAGACCCTTTGTAACCGCTCCATTTCCTATGTAAAGGTGCGATGGGCTGGTCATTCACTTGAAGAAACATCTTGGGAGGTAGAGGATGAAATGAAAGCCAAGTACCCTCATCTTTTTGATCAACCAGGTACGTAATTTCGAGGACGAAATTTTTCAGAAGGGGGGGTAATGTAATACCCTACTTCTTAAACCCGGTCTAATTTCGCGGATGAACCGGCTTAACCATGCAGGAACCAAACCAGAGGGAGTTAGGGCAGGTTCCTTATGGGGTATGATGGCAAGGGTGACCTTAAACACCGGCTGGCCCGACAAGTCCGAGCCAGTGCCAGAAGAGATGGGAGTGCCCAAGCCATGTACATGCACCTACCATAAGGCCATGTACGGATAAAGCAGGTATTGTAGCCATATATTAAGGTATATACGTATACTACACCGTATGCCGGGGGTGGGGTTCGCGTCGAGGCCCGAACCTTGCCAAAATCCTAAGTTTTGGCCCTCAGGTGGGCGGACAGGTGGGTGCACCCACCCACCTGAGTGACCCATCCATGTGCACTATTCACTTAATGAGGAATTATATATATAGCTTTATGACTTTATTTTCTTTTCATTTATGACACCCGTACGTTGGTGAGAAGAGTAAAGAGGAGAGAGAAAAGAAAGGGAAGAAGAAAGGAAGAGAAGGAAGAGGAAGAAAAGAGGGATTTCAATGGCGCCGAAGCTTGATCTTCCCATTCCGGCGCTGGAAGAGTGATCTTCAACTCTAGATCTACAGTTAGAGGTAAGCAAAGTTGGATTCTTTGAACATTCACCATACCCAAGCTTAAACCCTTGATTCGAGTAGGGTTTCTTGAGATCTTGTAAATCCCCTTTGAAATGATGAATCTAAGGTTTAATAGATGATTTATGTGTTGATCTTGAAGGATTTGAACAGGTATTGACAAGGTGGAAGAAGCATTGTGGGTTTGAAGTGATTTGGAGGGTTTGAAGTTGTTCTTGGGCAAAGAAGGTAAGATGGTTTCCCATCACTTGAATCTAACCTAGATCTCGGTTAGAGCCATCCTATAAGACTTGAAAGTGTGAAGAATGGGTTGGGAAAAGCCCCCATTTGAATCCCCAAAGAATGGAAGAAGTTGGGAAGAAACAGCAGTTTTCCCGCCAAGACCAGTGGTTAGGACCGGTGGGCCATCCAGCCCGCCTGTGAGCACCCACCTGAGAGGGCAGGGCCTTCGGGCCCAACCGGCGGGCTAACCGGCGGGCCATCCTGCCCGTCGATCTTAGTAGGGCCCCCTAGCCCAACTGACGAGCCAGACCGGTGGGCCAACCGGCGGGCCCCTACCCGTCGGTCCAAACCGGTGGGTAGGACCGGTGGGCCAGACAGCCCACCTGTCTGACCCACCTGTGTGGCCCCGAAGGTGATTCTTACGTCTGATTGGGCCCAAATCGGACATGCGACCTTCTTTTAACGTTCTAAACATGATTTTGTCATCAGATCGTGTTAATTTTGATTCCAAAATGGTGAAGTACTAACCCCGCTCAATTATGTTAGGTTCACCAAATCCTACCCGTTTCACACCGGATCTCACCCATACCGAACGGGAATCCTTGAACACTACAAGTAAATGGGGGGAGGACGTTTGGCCTTGTTCAAGGCATTGTTTGGCATTCATTTAATTATATCTAGTCTAGTCATGCCATCATGAATATGCTATGTAGATTAGTCATTCCTCACATTGTTATGCAGGTGTGCTATGTTTACTTTCTAAACGCCAATTGAATGAAATGTTTATATGTTGAATGTGAACATCATGGTACATGATGCATTGATAGACTAGATGCCGTAGTCGACTTGGAAACGAGTGTATGGGTGGCCCGTGGTATGGGACGTGGTGGTACTATGCAATCGTACTATTGTCATATAGGAGCATACGGTATTAGGATTTTCACCATCCCGTGCTACGACCCTTCCCAACAGGGGTTGAGGTGTTGGGTTACCATTTGGGGGGAAGCAGTGATCGCGGTTGTTGGGTCACTGTGGCGGTTAGACATAACGCCCGGCGGGTCAATAGGACAGTCGGTAACCCCGGTGGTACATTCAAGAGGGCCAATCGTACTGCTTTTAAATTCCTGGAGTCAGCACCTTTAATTTCAGTCATTTACATTTCTGTTGAGAGCCGGTGGACGGCATTGTCTTTACTTTTCCGAGTACTCACGGTGGGCCTTCTCCGACAGCCCTATGGGCGTATC
>NW_024868551.1:15591-90018 GCF_013358625.1 Macadamia integrifolia | reverse complement strand
TGAGGAGGCACTACATGCTCCCGTGCATCGATATAATGATGATAGTGATGATGACAATGATGACCCAGTGTATGTGCCTGATGACATAGAAACTGAGCAAGAGGCTAGGCAATGGCAGCAGGTGCAAGCATTGAGCCAACAAAGTCTTCATGAGGAGACAGAAAAGCGTAGACATAGAGGAGCTGGTCCATCTAGAGCTGGAGGTAGTGGATCTTCACAAATCCCTTTGCCCTTTACGAGATCATAGAGTACAAGGGCAGCCCCACCTCCACCTTCACCTCCAGTGGTTCCACCTCGTGTGAACCCCGTGCTACAATAGGATCCCCATGCGTACAGGAAAAAGGGTAGTAAGCAACGTAAGATAAAGGGGATGTGGGGAGACATGAAGGCTTCTGTTGGGGAGACAGTGTCTAAGTGGATGTTATTCCATAGCATCCCAACAAACGCCACCACAAGTCCCTATTACCAGCCGATACTTGATGTTGTGGCTGTGGCTGTGACTGTGGCTGTGGCTGTGGCTGGTCTAGGGATAAAGGGGCCGACTACATATGAGGTGATGAATATATATTTGCCTAAGGAGAAGGCTGACTTGAAAGCATATATTGATAAGTTAAAAGTTATGTGGAAGAGCCATAGGGTAACCATAATGTGTGATGGTTGGACAAGGCCCACGAGAAAGTCCATCATCAATTTTATGATTTATTGTGATGGTAGAACCATTTTCTTGAAGTCTATTGATGCATCCAAGGAAAGAAAGGATGCAAAATATATTTACAAGCCTCTGAAGGATGTTGTGGAAGAAGTTGGGATACAAAATGTTGTTAAGATTGTGACTGACAATGGAAGTAACTACAAGAAAGCCGGAATTAAAATGATGAACAACCCTAAATTCCAACTCTTTTGGACTCCTCATACAGCACACTGCATTGACCTAATGTTGAAGGACATGGGAAAAATTAAAATTGTGCAAACTGTGGTTGGAAGGACTAGGCAAGTGAGCACATTTGTCTATAATCATGGGTTTTCATTAAACCTATTGAGGGAGAAGTGCGAGGGCGACTTGGTCAGGCCTGGTCTCACAAGATTTGCTACCAACTATATTGCACTCCAGAGTTTTGAATCCAAGAAAGTTGGTCTTCGATCTATGTTCGCATCTAAGGAGTGGTTTGGTTGGAGGGAAGAAGGATCAGCTAGTGGTAGGGAGGCACAGGCAACCGTTTCATCAGAAGAGTTTTTGACACAATTGGGTAAAGTGGTTAAAATCTTAGCACCAATTATTGGCATGTTGAAGTTGGTGGATTATGCTTTCAAACCCACCATGCCAAGCATGTGGGCTGCTATTGTAATGATGAAGGAAAATGTCTATGCTACCAACCCACGTAGAAGTAGGAAATTTGTGGAAACAATAGAAGACCATTAGGATGCATTAGGCAGCTTCGGGGCTCCCGCCGCATATGCGGGTCGTACGAATACTAATCCTAGTATGAAATCTAAATTTTAGTATGTTATACAAGTGTTAAGTGTTTTGGAACATAAATAATCTTTTACACTTACTGTAACTTATAATGCAACTGAATGGTGAGTGTTGTATGGGGGTTCGTCTCCAGAACTAAGGAAGATTGCCATCAAAGTACTCTCCCAGACATGTTCTGTATCTGGTTGTGAGAGAAATTGGAGCACATTTTCACTCATCTATTCGAAGACGCGGAATCGATTGGGTTCACAACGTCTGAATGACTTGGTGTATGTGCATTATATTATGAGGCTGAGGATGCAGCACATACGCATGAGTCAAGATAATGATAAGGGCCAGATCGAGCTGGCTAATATTTTCTAAATCGACTCAAATGATGAGGATCCTCTAGTGGACTGGGTGAGGGATAGAGGCGAGCCGTTGATGGATCAGCCGGGGAGGTAGGCTGGACCCATATCTAGTGCGAGAGATGGTGGTCAATGTTGATGATTATACGGCTACAGATGGAAGGATATATTCACAGACCCCTCAACCATTCGAACCTGCACCTGGTAGGGATGATGATGATGATGATGAAGATGATTGGTCCATTTCATCGGGTGGTCGTACCCACACCCATACTCAGACACAGCCACATACACAGACACATGGTGATGGTGATGGTGATGGTGATGGTGATGATGATGGTGATGATGGTGGTGATGATGATGATGATGATGATGATGATGGAGATGGAGGAGGTGATGAAGAGGGTGATAATGGTGGCAACAATGATGGTGATGACGATGATGATGGTGATGGTGGTGATGGGGGAGGTGGTGGTGATAGATTTGAAGGAGTTCGAGAGCAGTATAAGCAAGCCGATCCACAGCTGGAGCCGGTGCGATTCACTGGGGAGAGTTTGAGTATGCCACACAAGATTCTAATCATGGTGTGTGTCCATCAAGTGGAGGGAGGAGTTCAGGTTACAGTAAAGGGCCTCGTCGCCGATTCGGTGAAGGGCAACAAGATTGTATGGACATTGATAGTCTATCTACTTGGAGGGGATAATCATTCGGACAGTGAGAGTAGAGGGAGTGGGCAATGGCATGTCCCACCATTTACTGGAGGGAGCATCTGGTCGCAGTATCATGGATCTTATGGTAAATTCACTGGGATGGGGCATACATCTGGTTCATCTATTCCTAGTAGTAGTACTGACTATGACACCCAGACCCAGTCACATGGTAGTGGCTTTGTGGACAGTTTATTCTCATACCCAGCCAACCCGTACACGTTGCTAGAACCATCAGTTGACAATAACTCAATGGCAGGTTCTTCTTCATACTATGGTGGTGATACGTACCCTCGGATAGGTTACCTTCAGTATGTAGATGACTCAGTCTTTTTAGCAACTATGGAGGACTACGTTCGATTCTTCTCTCAGACTATGACGTGACATGCATTTGTAGCGCAGTTAGAGGAAAATGCATGTCGACTCCATCGTACCAAGCGTGGAATCTAGCCAAGCCATCATAATTCTTTCCAGTAGATGGTAGATACTACATAGTCATTATGATTATTGTTGTACTATTGTGTAAGTTACATGCTCAGTGTTTGACTTTTGTAAGGACTTGTGGATTAGAGAGTCGCATAGTATACTACTCTAATACTCTAAATATTAGCTAATTAATGTTGATGTATATTTGCTCATGGCTTAAATGCATTATTTATTTGTTTTACTATCATATTACATCTTGTTCTAGCAATGAAATAGGTACAATTTTCAAAACAGTTCGATGGTTGCTACCAACCAAAGGTACAACTCTAAAACAATATCATGTTCTAATATCTTTGCATTTTTATGTTCTTATCATGTTTATTAACCTTAAAATAGGCTATCCCCCAAGTTTCAGGTCAAAATACCAATGTTTGACCACAGAAACAGCTAAGCGAAACAAAAAAAAATTAATTAATTACACAATTTCGGCTGAAATCTCATTGAAATTTCGGTATTTCAGTGGTCATGAACCCACCGAAATACCGAAACGAAACGAAATGAGATCTCGAACCTTGCTAGGACTCCAGTGAAGTGTGATTACTATGGAAAGGAGCGTCACACCAAGGAGCACTGCTGGAAGCTTCATGGTCGTCCTACTGATACATCTGGAAAAGGGCGAGGGAAGGGTTGTGCCGGTACTTCTAGGCAGGCCAACCATACTGAGAGCCCTAACTCTGACTCTATTCCTAGCTCCTTAGTAGCCTCACTATCACTTCACGAGCTTATACCCTCTGGCGCCTTTTAACACGTTCAGACTCTCCTGCACCTGCCACTACGAGCTCTTCTCATTCCACCCCTTCTGGGTCAGGTATCTCCTTTTGTGGCCATACTATGTCTGTCCCTTCTACCCCTTAGAATATATAACAGGCCGTTTGTCTGTTTTTTAACATTACACTACTTGTCCTAGTAATGGCATTTAAAGTATCGGTCCGTATCGTACCGTATCGGCCCTTACCAATACGATACAGACCGATATGATACATAAAATTTTTAACACCCTTTTGTATCGATACATATCTTACGATACACACCGATACGCACTGATACACCACCAATACACACCGATGCGTACCGATACTCTATGAAAATTTCAAAATCAAAGTGAAATGTATATTTCGGTATGTATCGATACGTATCAGTATGTATCGGTGTGTATCGGTATGTATCGGTGTGTATCGGTATGTATCGACCAATACACACCGAAATGTACCGATCAATCATAAATGGCCAAAATGGGTAATTTTTTAGAAAAACACAATTTTTTTAGGTGTTTTTGTTCCAAAGTTGCTGTCAACCATTTTTCTCTCTAACCAAAGTGGAAATCAAAGTTGGGAACAAGGATTTTACAATTATGGGACAACTACAAACCTTGGATTCTTAGTGCGATACTCTCAATTTACTGTTTATGCATAATACATGTTATATATAGCTTTTTTTAACTTTTTTTTTTACGCAAACGTTTATAAAAAAATATTTCTTATCCATTTATGTGCGTATCTTTAGCGTATCCAATACGAAATGATACCCTCTGATATGTAGCTTAATTTTAGCTGACCGATATAGAGACCGATACCAATACTTTAATCCTTAGGTAATGGTAAGGTCAAATTGGCTAATGGGACTTATTCCACTATTCTGAGGAAAGGCTCTGTTGGATGTCCCCCTCTTTATCCCTTTCTACTGTATTACATGTTCCTTCTTTTCTCACTAACCTTTTGTCCATTAGTAGTCTTCCTTCCAATCTTAATTGCAAAGTCACCTTTTTCCTGTCTCATCGTGTTTTTCAGGATCTAGTGACAGGGGCAACGATTGGCTCTGGTAGGATACAACATGGTCTATATCTACTTGATGATGACTCGGCGTTGGTCTCTAGTCAGGCTCTTCAGACATCTACGTCACCTCCCATCTCTGAGTTACTACAGTGGCATCGTCGGTTGGGACATCCCCCTTTGGGAATTTTAGTTAGAGTTTTTCTTTCCTTTAAAAATTATAATTCGAGTCAATTTTTTTGTGAGGCATGTGTTTTGGCCAAACAAACTCGAAGCACTTATTCTATTCCTGGAAATAAAAGTGCCACTCCTCTTTCATTGATACATTCTGATATTTAAGGTCCATCCCGCTATGTGTCTGTCAATGGTTATCGGTGGTTTGTCTATTTTATTGATTGTCATTCTCGGACTACTTGGGTTTATATGATGCGAACAAAGGGCGAGACCTTCTATTGCTTTCAGCAGTTTCACCGCATAGTTTTTAGACTCAGTTCGCTACCATTAAGATCCTTCGAAGCGATAATGGTCAAGAATACTTTGAAGGGTCCTTTCAAGCTTACCTTTTCGATCATAGGATGATTCATCAGACTAGTTGTGTGGATACTCCGACTCCTAAGTGAAAGAATCACCACCTTTATGAGGTAGCACGCTCTCTTACGTTTGAGATGCATGTTCCTCCCCAGTAATGGAGTGACAATTCTCACTGCTGCCTTTCTTATCAACCGAATGCCTTCTCGGGTCCATGCCTTCCGCTCCCCTCTGGATCTTCTCCAAGGTTCCACTGCTTTTCGTGTTCATCCTAAGGTATTCGGTAGTGTTTGTTATGCACGTGATCATCATCCTTATAGAAAGTTTGATCCTCGTGGTTTCTGATGCATTTTTCTGGGGTATGCTCCTACTTAGAAAGGCTATCAATGTTTTCATCCTCCGGCGTTGGTTTGTGACTATAGATGTTGTCTTTCACGAATCTGCGTCATACTATACTACAACACCTCTTTAGGGGGAGTCTCCTTTCATTGTGGAAAATGTGCCGCCGTCTCTTGAAATTGTTATCCCTACTAGAATCCCATTTCAGGGGGAGAGAGACACTCCTACTTCTCCTATTGAGCCTCAGCCAAAGATACCTGTGTATAGACTCAAACCACCACACATCCAGCATCTACCCTACTATGCCAGTCGTCTCCTCTCGAGCCTGATCTTGTCCCCTTGGACCCTGGTAATTCTCCTTCTCCTTCTGTTGATCAGTCTCTTGAGTTACCTATTGCTATTCGTAAAGGCATTAGGTCTTGTAATTTATATCATATTGCTAAAACTATTTCTTATCACTCACTCTCTCCTTCCTACTATAGTTTTGTGTCTTATCTTTCCTCTGTGTCTATTCCGCATACCTGGTAGGAAGCGAGTGCAGACTCACAATGGCAGGCAGCTATAGTTGAAGAGATGCTGGCTCTGAAGAATAATGACACATGGGATCTGGTGTGTCTTCCCTCACAAAAGAAGATAGTTGGGTGCAAATGGGTCTTCATAGTAAAACAGAAGGTTGATGGTACAGTGGATCGGTATAAGGCCAGACTTGTTGCCAAAGGCTTCACACAGACTTATGAGATTGACTACCAAGAGACTTTTGCTCCAGTTGCTAAGATGAACACAATTCGTGTTATCTTGGCATATGCCGCCAACTTAGATTGGGATCTCCAGTAGTTAGATGTGAAGAATGCCTTCCTTCATGGGGAACTTAAGGAGGAAGTGTATATGGACATTCCTCCTAGGTTCACTTGCTCTAAAACCCAAGGGAAGGTATGCAAGCTGAGCGTGCTCTGTATGGGCTGAAGCAATACCCTCGTGCTTGGTTCGGATGTTTCTATAAGGCTATGATTGCTATAGGTTACTCTTAAAGCAATGTCGACCACACTCTGTTCATCAAGAGATCTAGTGGGAAGATTGCTATCCTAGTAGTCTATACAGATGATATTGTTGTTACTAGTGATGATCTGGCAAAAATCTCTCGCCTCAAGAGATACTTGAGTGAGGAATTCGAGATCAAAGACCTAGGACAACTTCGTTACTTCCTTGACATCGAAGTTGCCAGGTCTTCTCATGGGATCTACTTGTCTCAGTGGAAATATGTGCTTGATCTTCTCTCTGAGACATGCATATTGGGATGTAAGCTGGCAGACACTTCTATTGAAGCTAATGGTCACCTGAGTAGCGAGGAAGGTGATCTGGTAAATAAGGGGAGATATTAGAGATTAGTGGGGCAGTTGATCTATCTCTCTCATACACGCCCTGACATAACATTTGTCAACCTGGTTAGTCAATACATGCATGATACTTACTCGACTCACATGGAAGCTGTGCTGCGTATTCTCCGGCACTTGAAATATGCCCTAGGACATGGCATCCTTTTTTCTCCTCATGATCACCTTAGGGTGGAGGCCTTCACAGATGCAGATTAGGCAGGTTCCCCTGATGACCATAGGTCTACTACTGGTTATTGCACCTTTGTTGGTGGTAACCATGTTACGCGGCATACTAAGAAGCAAGCCGTGGTTGCCCAATCAAGTGCTGAAGCAGAGTTCCGTGCTATGGCACATGGCGTTTGTGAGCAGCTATAGCTTCATGGTCTTCTCACTGATGGTTGTTCCTACTACCCTTTCTATGAATCTCTTTTGTGATAGTAAATCTGCCATTAGCATTGTTCACAACCCTATCCAGCATGATCGAACCAAGCATGTGGAGATTGATCAACACTTAATCAAAGAGAACCTGGATATGGGCCTTATCACTGTGCCTTTTGTTCCCAATAATGAACAACTGGCTGATGTATTACTAAAGGTCTTAGTAGTAAGATGTTTCATCCTATTATCTACAAGTTGGGATATGTGATATCTATGCACCAACTTGAGGGGGAGTGTTGTAATAATGGGTTTTATGGGTTATAGGGAAAGTGTCAGTTTCTTGCCCATTTATGTGCATATATTTAATATGTCTTAGCGTCTCTCCGATACAAGATGATACACTCAAATACGTATCTTAATTTCAGTCGACCGATACCGATACCGATACTGATACTTTAATCCTTACACCCAACATTCATACAGCATTGCTGATCATATATTTGTCCTACAAAAGTTTAGTAATCTGCTTAAACAATAGCAATGCCCACATCTGAACAGTCTGATTGTCAGGTTCAAACTGTCAGTAGTCAAAGTGATTAAACAAGATATCTGCTTACCAGCCAATAGTTCCTTGGCCGTGAATTATTGACCTTAGCAGTCAATGGTCCAGTGATCCAAGAAATACTAGAACGAATGATGCAGAATTTATGTTGTTGAACAAGATTGACCCTTCGGGCAACCTTAACCGAGATGAACCGGGTCCGATTGGATTTTGGATTCATTAGGATCTTTAGGATTTTATTTTGTTCGGGATTATTTGCAATCGTTCAATTTGGGTAGTTAATAGTCAATTAGGGAATTACCAATTTAAGTTTTATTTTGTTTCTAATTTCATTAGTTAGAATTTAGGAAGCAAATTAGGAGTTGCTAATTTTATTTTAGATTTTACTAGGCAAGTTTTAATTTCAGTTTATTATAAAAAAGCATGTAACCCAAGTAATTACAGAGATTTGAATGATGAATTAATTAATTGGTTGAAACCTTGTGGTTTGCTTGGTCGTGAGACCTTCCGCTTCCCCATTCTTTCTCTTCTGCCTTGCAACAATTTCTTCCCTATTTCTATCTCCTTCATCAACGAAGTTACTAAGGTAAACTTCATCCTTTTTGGGGGGGAAGCATCCATCATAAGCAGGCTTTATTATGAGGAATGGCAGCTCAAAGAGATAATTCCTGAACATGAATGATAAGTTTATGCGAAATAATTATTTTCAAAGAACAAAAGATTTAGTTGCTTACCTTGTCAAAAGCTTGACAACATTCTTTCGAAGGCGTCCCAACAAATGGTACATTCGCTTTCTCCAGTAACTCCTTGAAATCCCAAACATAAAGACCATCCAAAATTTCCTTCAGTTCAGAAACTTCCAAATATCACTCTAGAATATCTGCAAAATGTCTTTCGGTGCTAAGTCAAACCTGGATGCCACCATCTTCACCAAAACGACCATGTATAACTGGAAATACTATATCCACAGAGGCAGCAAGGTGTTCCGCAAAGTCAGACAAAGACCGAAAACCTTGGGCAAGGCTGCAAATTGAGGTAGAAAGTAAGCCACCTAAAACAAGTCAATTACAAAAACAACGTGATAAATGCTTTAAGCCAGCTACCTTTCAAGTTTGAAGTCAAAATCTGCAGGAGTGTTCGAGTATACCTGCAGAAGTGGGATAGAGAAAGACAAAATTCCTATTAATAGAATTTACGGTATACTCAAAATCAAGTCTTACGGTTCAAAGAGTTTATTATTTTCATATATTATTTATATGTCCATTTCAAACCTTAAGTTGTACAACCAGACTAAGAAACAAACTAATAAGAAAAACATGAGGGCTAGTGTATATTGCCGAGAGCAGTAGAGCTCATTGAACAAACTGCTGAAGCAAGCAATGCTGCAATGGGATTGACCACAAAGGAATGTTTTAAGAACTTTTAAAGTGACTAGCACTACTAGATGCCGACATAACATTAATTGCTTACAAAGTAGGTTTCTTTTAATAGGAGAATTCTCTTTTTATTGACAGAGAAGAAGGAGAAGAAGAAATGGGATGGAAAGAAAATCAATATACCAGTGTAGTATGACCAAGGACAACTCCAGTAAAACAGAAAAATGAACTCTTAGCTGGCCTATTTTTTATATCTCCAAGCATTGAGACACCTCAGAAATATGCCCTGAACTCTAACTATAGAAGCTCTAGTATAAATGTAGAAGTTCCAAATTAGGAAAACCTGAAAATAAATAAGGCATAGGTATATAGCCACTCACATTGACAAAAAGCTAAATCAAATTTTATCAAAATTTGTTATGACTACATTGGGTTCTTTATTCAGAATAATGCTTTTACTTAGAACATTAGAGATGTGGACAGTCAGTCTGCAGCTGCACAATGAAAAGTGGGACTGTGCTTTACCAGGAGCAATTGTTTGTCGTACAACATCTCAGAAACATTATGCCATACATATAGAAATACGTTTTAATAAAATATATCTCAAAATTGAAAGAATTTACAAGCTCATCGCAACTAGATTTAGGTTCATGCCCTGTTTCTTGCAGCTATCAAGCTGTGCTTGAGATCATCAACTGTTGAGTCTAGAAATTCCAAAGTAATCCATTCTGAGAAGGTCATCAAGCCTCGATCGGTTGTGTCACTCCAGTAATCATATTTATGAATCTTAATTAGGATAAGTCATTGAGGATTGACACATTCTCATGAAATACAGAGCAATGCAATATCATGAATCAAGATGAACTAACCTGGGTAGAGGATATAGCATAAGCATTAAGATTGCAATCGATGTAATAGCAGCTTACATGCAAATCATTTCCCTGGTGCAAAATAAACACATGAGTTGGTACTCCACTGAAAGAAATTCAATCAGAATAGCACAAAAAACAATAACGATTTGGAAGGTTTTACTGGCTCCATCTGGTTGCAAGTAAAGCGAAATGGAGGGAAGTGCAATCAATTTCAAAAAGAAAATGAGAACTCCCTGAACGATGATTGTGTAACTAACTTAGAATCTTACTTAATATGGTAATTAAAATTTCTCAATGGATTCTTTATTTTCTTATTCAAATCCAAGGAATTTGGTTGAAAAATGAAAAGTAACCAACTGCCAAGTGGCTACTTGTCAAGGGCCCAAATTTTTGACATTTTCCCACATCATTGCCTACTTTTCTGTTAAATTTCAGAAATTTCTGATTTATCCATGTGTCACTATAGCAGTTTGAAAATTGTATGAAAAAGTCAAATCTTTGTGACCTGTTTGAAAATCACAGTCCATTCAAATAACAAGGTGAACACCCCCATCCATGGTGACTAATTCAGTTGAGATAGGCCACCAAATTTCAAAGGTGGCCAATCCAAGGAGTTCTTATGTTGGAGAGCACCAATCAGCTTGTCTTTAATGAGCATGTAGAAACCCTTTTTCCATAATTTTAATTACTAGTTTTAGAAAGTCTTGGAGTTGGTTCTTGTTGGTAAGGATTAGAAATTTTCCATTTAATTTCAATTTAAGTTTCAATTTCATTTCCTTCCCCTGTGATATATGTAGTCTGCAAGTCCAATTAATTCTTGCTGCAGTCCACTTATAATCAATCTGAACTCCCAAATAGACTAAAACTACAATCCAGAAGCTGACCTAATATTGGAAACACAAATGAACACTCATTTCCATACATGACTTGACTGGCAGAAAAATTTACCTGTATGTGATCAAGAACTGATCTCACCGAATTCAGTGAAATGCCACGCTCAGCAGACGGACCACCGCAGATTAAACCAACCCTAAGAACCCTACCTTTCTCCTTTCCCTTTTCCTCCACAACTGGACCTTCAACAATTTCCGTGGAAGCACGAGGAACACCAACTCGACGAGACCATCGCTTGTGTGATAAATTATGCAAAACAAGTTTCGACTCAGATGAATTTAATATAGAAACATCAAAATTGTGAAATACAACACAGTTGTCTAATTTTACGAAGGCGTCTCTCTTTCCCCGAAACAAAGTGGCATTAGAACTATAAGCAAAGGAAGATCGTGAGAGAGACGCCATTAAGGAGCAGCTTCGTAGGAGTTAGGAACTGTTGAGGTCTCAGAGAGATCAAAGAATGAAACTAAAGAAGTACTCTACTAAGATTTATATGGTGGAGCGTCCACTTCAAGAACTACCTAGAAGTGTATCAGTTTGTGCTCCAATGGGGGTTAGGAAAAAAATGAATATTCAAAAATTTTTAAAAATGAAAAAGAAAGGGGATTTTGGAATCGAATCTTGCTCTAACAACCGTGGCGCGGTTCATGCCGATACAAATTGGATTCGAGAGACGATGACGTGGATGCCAATGTCAACGAATACGACACCGGAGTCAACTCGGGACTTTGGAATGCGTCAGCTTTTTGTTTACCCTTTAAAGATGGTTGTGTCAAATATTTGGAGAGCTAAGGGCCACCTTTGGTAGTCATCATAAACGTTTTTTCATTTTAAGGGAACAAGAAAATATAATCTTTCGTTCGGACGGCTCATGACATATTTCAACATTTGAGTTTTACTTCAAAACGAAATTTTGATAAAATTAAAAAAAAATAAAGAAAAATTCTAATTTTGACACAAAACAATGTTTCTGAAATTAAATGACTACCCAATACAACCTAAAAATGTAAATTTGTTCCTTCTCCCTTATTCAGCAAAAAGATTCCTTTCATGGAGCCACAGACCTAGGATGGATGCCCAGGTCCTTCTAGCCATGGGATGACTCCCTAGTCCCTAAGCTCCATGGAGAGGAGTCAAATCTTCTCCAATCAGGGTTGGCTGGTCGTTTATATTTGTCTTTCTCTTATGTTCTCTCTCTTGATTTCTGTTTTTTATTTTCTCTCCTATTTCTCTTTCTCTCCTGTTTTGTGTCCGTCTCTCTCGCTGGTCCCTCTCCAGCCACCCCTCGGTCAAGAAGGATCTGAATCCCACTCCCTAATGCCTTTTTCACCTACTCCACAGCATCCCTCCCCATGGTTCCCCTCCCAAGCATCATGGCTGGATCCCTCCTACACTAGAGAGTAGGCAAGCCCTGTTCAGAACACAAAGCTCTTGCTCTTCCTTGCATCTCCACTTAGAACTTTGCTGAAGTGCTTATGCAAATTGGGCAAACTTTTGTAAGAACAACCTTGACTCACGCCATCCTAATTGCTAGAATCTGAGTGAAATTAAGACTATTTGCTTTCAAAACATTTGATGAAGGGAGAGAAGAGTATGTGGGAGTTCTTTCCATACCAAGCAACTCAATGTCACTTCACATAGAACAAAACTTCTCTAACTGTTCACATATAAAGATCCGATCATTCCTAGCTAGAATGTCGGAGTGGAAGGGAGAGATGTTGGGGGCAGGGGAGAAGGAATGGGAGAGTGGGAGGGGTAGCCGGAGCCTACGACGGAGAGTGCCAGAGTTGGGGAGTAAAGAAAGGAGCCGAAGACTGAGAAGAAGAGAGGCAAAGGAGAGCTTTGTGGGTGGACCCCATTTCTTTCTAATAATTTCTAAGAAAATTTACATCTACCACCCCTTGCCTTTGCCCCCAAGTACATCACCTCTGTAGTTTCATTTTTTACATTTAAATCCAAAAAACTAACCGTTTAACACCGTTCACTGGTTTGAAGTGTTTTCACCTACCAGCGAAAAGGATGTGACTTAAGGATTAAAGTATCGGTCTCGGTTGCAGTATCGATCGGCCAAAATTAAGATACGTATCGGAGGATATCGTATCGTATCGGAGATACACTAAGATACGCTAAAGATAGATATATAAATGGATAGGAAACATTTTTTTAAACACTTTTGCATAAAGAATTTTTAAAAAAAAACTATTGATAATATGTATTATGCATACACTAAATTGAGGGTATCGTACTAAGAATTCAAGGTTTGTAGTCGTCCCATAAATGTAAAATCATTGTTCTCAACCTTGATTTCAACTTTAGTTAGAGAAATATGGCTGACAACAACTTTGGAATAAAAACCCTTCAAAAAATCGTGTTTTTTCTGAAAAATTACCCATCTTGGCCATTATATGATCGTAACACACTGTATCAGTACATATCGATACTCACCGATACGTACCGATATATACATACCGATACTCACCGATACGTACCAATATATACCGAAACGAATATTTTACCTCAATTTTATATTTTTCATAAAATTGTATCGAGGCATATCGTATCGTATCAATATGTATTGGTGGTGCATTGATGCATATCGGTATGTATTGTAGAATATATGTCGATACGAAAGAATTTTAAAAATTTTATGTATCGTATCGGTGTATATCGTATCGATCAATTAAATTTAAGATACGTATCGAAAGATATCGTATCGGTATCGGAGATACTTAAAACCATGGATGTGTGTTTAGAGAGAGAATGAGAGAAGGGAAGAGATGGGAGAAGAGGGTTGGATGGATGGTAGAGATGGTTCGGTTGCTTGTTGTTGCTCACAAAGGACGGCCAAAGATGGGAAAGAAATAGAACTTCGGCCATGGTCAAAGATAGAGAACAGGTATGGAGAAAGGAGAGGGAAGAAGAAGAAGAGAAGGTTCGGCCATGGCAAGATTGAGTGAACAAAAGAAAAGATGGAGGGAAGAGTGGAGAGGTTCAGCAAGGAGGAAAGGAAAGAAAGGAAGGCAACTGGGTGGTTTCAGGTCTGGAAGGAAGAAAAAGAAAGGAAAAGAAGGCGGCTTGCAGGTACAGCAAAGTGAAAAGAAAAAGAAGGTAGAAGAAAGTAGGTTGCAGGTTCAGCAAAGGGAAAAAGATGGGAAGGAAGAAGAAGGGAAAAGAAGGTTGAAGGAGATTAGTTCAGTCAAAGGAAGGGACGGCTGCGTGTCGGAGGGGAAGAGAAGAAGGAATAGAGAAGGGGGAAAATAAATTAGGGCTTGATCAAATTATTGGGGCGCCGATTGTCGTCGCATTCGACTTCGACCCAATAGCTCAGTTCACAGGAAATTCAAGATGCCTAAGAATTGCTAGCTGGAACTAAAAATTGTCAGATAAACTGCGAATGAAGGTTAAACTCACACACTATAGGAAATACATGGACAAAGAACAGAGAAATTAAAGTTAAAAAAATGAGCACCGTTCCAGGTTGTTATTAGGGCAAATGGAGTTTCGGAGTTAACCTAGTTGCGATTAGGACAGATGGTCACCATCTTCAAATCCACCGGTGGTAAATATTAACAGCGTATGGAGATCGGAAGTTGCAAGTTGCTAGGGACGATCTACCATACCTGGTTACTCTTGGACACCTCCCATTATCACCGGAGCGCTTTTCCGACGGAAACTTACAGGGAGATAGGTTTTTTCATTTCGAAACTAACATCAATGAAACGGTACTAGTTTTTTAGGTTTAAATATAAAAAACGAAACTACAACTGGTTGGGGCAAAGGCGAGGGGTGGTGATGTAAATTTTCTTCATTTCTATTATAAGTTAAACCCACGAGTGAGAAAACATTACATTTCAATAAAAGAAAAAAAAAATCTGAAGAAATCCCTCCACTTTAACATCATATAATGGATTTTCATGTATACAAATACAATCATCAAAAACCCTAATACCTTCAAAGTATTGTAACATAAAATATTATCAGATATTGTAAGATTGGTGACATTTGAATTTACGATATTTCCCTCATCAAAAAGTGGATTATATGTTAAATATCTCCTCGACTCATAAATGCATATCATGATATAAATCTCACTACCAATATACGAGTAGTGTAAACATCAATTATCCCCACACCAAGGCGCACAAAATACACCTGCAGCGATAGGGACCTCTCTAAGTACCGGGACCATAAAAATAAAAAAATATCCAATAACCCTAACAAATGGTGATTTATACAAGCCTCTTGTAATGATCATGTCTAACACACATACATCATAAATGTTCAAATTTGTATTATTGAAATCACATTCAGAACAATATATAACCAACGAGACGACCCTATTAATAGGATGCCCAATACTATCCCTAGTTGTAAATACTTTTAAGGTATAAATTTCAGACAACATATATAAACACATAAAATTATAATGCACATTAATATGGTTAATTACGGTTTGAAAAGGTTATTTACATACATGAAGGCTACGTAGACTACCATAATAGATTAATCAAACTCTCTTGGGTCTTTTAGGACGACGTAGTCTTGAATCTAACTCCTTTTCTATATATTTTATTTTAATTGTTTCAGTAGCTGTAACTGACTGATTGTTACATAAGGGTTAATATGTTTGACCATAGATTTGTGATTTATCCTCTGCATCAAATCCTTGGACGTACATTATGGTCCAAACAACCATTATCAAGAGAAACATATTGTTAACGGAATGAGCAGCCAAAGATCTGATAGGAAAGTTCCATTTATAAAAAGGAGGGGGAGGGGGGTGGAAGCCAACAAAAAATCAATAGTTTACACATACTCCAAGCAACTCACTTGATATTAGAGTAGCAGACACTGTAATCAAGCACAAAGACAATATTGTTCAACACAATACAATTACTCGATACAAACTTGATCTGGAAGTGCGAGAGAAAGGATATTCAAGTAAGATCATCCTCTTCCAGTTCCTTGTCCTTAACTGCTTGCTTCACTCTCAAAAGAAGAGTAGTTTTCCAAGCATCCTAAGCAGCAACAGATGCAGAAACAAACTATTCAGAAGAGGTACAGGGTATAAATCCATATAGACTACAAAAATAACCATTGCTCAAGTTCTTCCTTTTTTTATGGGTAGACCCCCATGGAGAGAGGAACTCATGATATTTTAATGTGAGGCATTGGGGTACTGCTAAAGTTCCTGCCTGAATGGAAAATGGCATAGAGGGAAATAAAGAGTGGAAACAACAGATGAACAAGAAATGGTGGGGGGAGGGGGGGCAAAAGAGAAAAACATTTCATCATATTCCAGTAACTTCATATCACGCAAAAAATGTTGAAAGATTTTGGCCCTATGGAGAGACGACTGATGATACTGCTTGAGTTGTGTAGAAAGAATGATCTCTGATAATTCTCTGGAAGAAGGGTAAATTATGAACCCATTTGTTTTCAAGGCTTCTTGAGGAATTAAAACGAAAAGGTAAAAAATGGCTTCAAATACTCGCTTGGTGACATAATTAATATTTTCAGCTCAAATAAAGAGAACAGTACCACATGGCTTCAAATACTCTGAGTGTCAACGAAGTGACAGAGACACAAAGTTCAACATACTTTATCCCACATCATGCTTAAATTTTCTGTTATAGAAGCAACGAGTTAAATTATTTGCATGGTCCCCCCCCCTTTTTTTTTTTTGTTTTAATATGTCATCCAGAACCTAATATCTTTGGCATGAAATGGATCTCACAATCTTGAACCCTCCAATTTAACACAAATAATATGTTCACATTTTTAGCCATCAATAGGGTAGTCTGTAGTAGATACATTGCATGGTTTGTTTATCGACTACAAGATGTCAACACTGTCACAGAGCCCAGCTAATTAGCCAGCTGGCAGACATGAATAGACATCGTAGAGCTATGTGATAAGAGAACCTACACCCATTTCATAGGTCAATTTTACCCAAAATGACCAATGAAACTGATCAAATGGAACATACTAAGTACCCTAAAAAAAGAAAACCCTTCATAATTAGAGAATCTAGTGGTGCTGTTGTTAATTTGTCCTCCTGCACTACTCAACTAACAAGACTTCTTTTAGTTATTAGGGTCCAAAGCTTAACCAGTGAGATGGGGTGGGTCCTCTATCAAGTGATTCCACCCACATCTGCCACACAGTATATATCTAAGAATCTTTCTTACACAGCCAAGTTTCAGCACAGATCAAATTTGAAGACAATAAATCACATATTAATCATAAATTTTAGCAACCTGCCGATGGTTTCTTGACTTCATGTAGTGTAATAAATTTCATTCCTCAAACCCCAAAATTGAGGGATCACTGAGCATTCTACTTCCACAGTGCTATAAAATCCTAAGTTAAACATAATTAACTTACCAAAATATATATTCTATATCAAATCCAAAAGTGTTGATGCAGTTGGGCAATGAGTTTAGGGAAAATTAGCTTTTGATTTGATTTCCTTTTGTTTTAGAAATAATTTCTGTTGGAATTAGTTAGCTTTTAATTTTAGAATAGTTTCCTTTCAAGTAGTTTCCATTAATTGTTTGATTTTTCCTTGATATTAGACATGTAATCGATGGAGCAATAGATTTGAAGTTTGGAAGATTTTGAAAGAATTGAAAGATTTTTCTTGGGTGTGAACCATGGCTGCCATGGCTGCCATGGCTGTCGGTTTCCCCTTCTTCCCTCTCTGAATCTCTCTTCTTTTCCCTTATTAACTTCTTCTTTTCTCTAATCTTTTCCCTATTTCTTGCTGTTTATTTCCCGTAACTGAAAATTACTCTGTTCTGGGTGGTAGTTATATTCCTAGAGGCTGATCAATCTCCCTCAGGGTGGACCAGTGTGGACTGAATTCTTGATCGAAGACACTCCCTCCTTGGGAGACATTAACCCCAGAATCTTAGCCTCAATAGTTCTATCTACTAGGAGAATAGAACCCAGGTTCAGACCTGGTTCTGTACCTTGCGACAGATCTAAATAGCAGGGATTCGGTATTTCTTTGCTTTCTGTTTGATGGATTTTTCTGTCAGAATCACGAGGCCAGCAGGTTTTTAAGCTTCTTCAACAATGTTGGGCTGAATCCTTGCACTTGGAGGAAGTTCTCTCCATCGCAAGCCTTCTCCTATTGCCGCTGGTTTCTTACTTCTATCGTGACCTAAGGTTGAAGAAAGCTGTTTCCTCCAAATTACAAGGACAGTTATCTATAATTACAAGAAAACCCCTTGTCCAGAAAATTGTGTTATAGTATTCCCCCTCATCTTTGGAAATTCCAGAAAAAACCCCTCCTCTTCTAATTTTCTATTTCAGTTTGTCTCTATTGTTTATTTTCCTCTCTTTTAAGTGCTTGAGCTGTTACTGAATTTACAAGAATACCCCTACTTCTTTGAAAACTGGTTTAGTTGTTAATTACGGGCCCCTAAGCGATCTGATTTCAACCTTTGGAACCCGGATCCGCATCAGTGTTTAACAGTTATCATATGAAAAACTTGGAAGTAGTTCCCCACCTCTCCCCCCCCCCCCCCCAAAAAAAAAAAAGCGTAACTGAACCAAAAACTGTAATACTAAACTAATTTGTAATTGCTAGCTATTCATAAAATTCAATTAATAATCCTAATTCAGGATCAACCATTATGCCAACCAGACCAACTTGGGCTCGTTAAATTGCAAATATTCACGAGACTCGGGCAAGAATTTTTTTTAAACCAGGAGCAAGAGTTACTAACAAACTGAAAATTAAAGCAACGCTAGAGAGATACCAGTGGTGTCATGCTATCAAATTCTTTTATGACATCAGTGAATCTAGCCACATCCTCTTCATCAATTGCAGCAGCAATATCCTGCCACAAAGAGCACAAATCCCACTGTGTAACTATTGTCCTGAGACCATGGGGTAGTTAAAGAATTCAATACCGCCACATTATTAAGCATAGTACAACTCCAAGGAATTTTTCAATAACCAACAAGGCAGTGAGCAGTTTCATTGCTTGAAAACAATTATAATGGCAAAAAAAGGAGGTGGTAACGATATGAAGTACTTAATGAATAATAAATATTAACTCATTCCTTAAACTTTAATATCATACAACCCATTCAAAACTGGAAAAAAAAAAAATCTAAAACATAAAAATGCAAGTTATTCTTTCTTCTTTTTCTTTTTTCTTTTTATTTTACATTTTCATGTCAGTAAATTTATTTTTATTAATTAAAAATAATACTAGCTTTAGACAAATGAAAGTCAAGCCAGGTAATACAGCCATAACTTACAGCTAATAACTTATATTCCCGAGTTCCTGGAAAAGTAGGGTCCAATTCCTGCACAAGCAATCACATCATCTTAATTTACTGTGCTCACAAAGCAAAAGTTTCAACAAGCCAAAATAGAGATCAACTTAGACCTGATATCGCTCCAATGCATTGTTTATGGCAACAAGATCGCCTTTACAAAGCTGGCAGATGCCAGCATTCAGGAGATACCCCTTAACACTGTACTTCAAAAGATTATTGTTCATTGACTGGCGTGCAATATCCTCATAAATCACAATTGCCTTCTGATATCTGGGAGAAATAAGTAATATTGGTATCAGCAAGTAAATTAAAATGTAAAAGATGCTGAGTGCCAAACGGGGAAAAAGCATGCGTAAAAATGTTAGCACTGTTTTTTCCATTCCAATTACTGTGTAAAGAACAGGTGTGCTAACAAGCAATGTAATATTGGTATCAGCAAGTAAATTCAAAAAGGCAAAAGAGAAAGTAGGACAGTGGTGAAACAAGTAAGAATGGTAGCATGAATCATGAGAATTGATTTGACAGGATACCATAATTTGGTGTATGGTTACACATCATCACAGGGAACTACCTCAAATGGGGAAGTTCTGGTAGGTGTTCTCTACTTAAAAATTTTCCTACTAACTAGGAGTATTATTTATTTGTTTAGTAGTACAAGGATCAACAAGATTGATTAATAAGCTTAATAAGGCTATAGTGGCACCGTTCACAGTACTCACACTTTAAGCAAAGGCCTTCTGGGTCTTTAATTTTCTTTTATTGAAGTTATATCATGTGGCTGGGATTAAATTAGCTGTTGTCTGCCACAAGTAGGTCCAGAAGCATTTAAGGGATCTTCATATAACATATAGGTGGTAATTAGTTTGTCGACATAAAGGGCCATGTGAGAAAACCATGTAAACCATTCCAAGACCACAAGCACAAGCGTTACTGATACTGTCTTCAGCTCTCTTCAAATTTTTTTACACTGATTTCTTGACAGCAAGATAATTCCAAACATTTGATGGTTTTTATGGTCCGGAAAGGCACATTTTATTTGTCAGATTACTCGAATATTTTTCTGACAACCATGAAACTATTTAAAAGTGGGTTTTCCTGCTTAAGGGCATTAAAGTGATTAGACACATTACATAGTTGTCATGAAGCCTAGGTGAACCAAGGCAGTCGAGGAGGGGAAAATTCAAGGCGGCAAAGGTGCCAGTCCAGGCAAAGCCACTTGGACGCCTAGGCATCACCTTGACAACTATGACACATTACACAAAATGACCACATTATATGCAAAAAGCTGTAAATCTTCTGAATGTGTCCAACAATATATCATTTCACAGTAGGGGAAAATATCAAAGCACCGTCCTGTCAAGAGAATACTCTCTTGACGATCCACCTAGTTGTGCCACATAACAAGATGGTGTGGCAATTCCAACCGTTGAATAGAAGAATAGGAAAGGGATGATCTGGATTGAACAAGTGTCAAATTTCAGGCCAAAAGCAATCATACAGAACCCCCAGCACATAGCAAATATTTGGCCCCACCAGATAAGTCTCTCTCGTGGGCCAACCATATAATCTTTTCCGTCAAACTATTTTTATTCTTATACATTTACTTGGATTTTCAAAGCTATTAGTATTTTATAGTTGTGAAAAATTAATTGGGAGAGAGTTTCTTAGTCCATAAAAGTAAACAGAACGTTTTTAGTTAATTTTGGCACATTGGAAAGGTGTTTTCTGACACATGTTGTGGTGAGTTGGTTTGAAATACCAATCAGGAAGTAGGCTGACAGGGTGGCTTGCAAGCTGGATAGGGCCCTTGTCAATGAAGCTTGGCTGACCAATTACCCTGCATCCTTTGCCACATTTGATGCCCCCTCCATCTCTGATCACTCCCCCTCCTTTGGCCCCAAACCCTTCAAATTCTTTGATATGTGGACCCTTCACCCTGATTTCTCCTCTATTGTTCGTGATGCCTGGAATCTCCCCGTTAAAGCCTTTTCCTCTCCCCTCATCGCCTTGTCCAGGAAGCTCACGAATGTGAAATCCGCTCTCAAGCTTTGGAACTCTAGATGTTTCAGTAACATCTCTGGTAAAGTCGCAGAGTGCCGAGAGAAGCTTGAATCCATTCAAGCAAAACTCCTGTCTGATCTCCATAATGTTACCCTAGCGGAGGAGGAGAAATCTGCTTCCCTTGAGCTCTCCCTTCTCCTGACCCAAGAAGAGAGTTTTCTCAAATAGAAATCCAGAATAAAGTGGCTTGAGCTTGGCGACTCGATCTCGGCCTTCTTCCACCGTTCCATCAAAGGCCGTATCAATGCCAACTCCATCCCCCTCCTCCACGCTAGAAATGGCTCTACCCTTCACAACCCTTTGGACATTAAAAATGAGGCCTCCTCCTTCTTTGATTTCTTCAATCCCACTCAAATCACTGATCCCTCCCCTCTCCCTCCCTTGCTGATCAACAAATTTGTCACTGATCATCTTCTCTCATCTCTTCAAGCTATCCCCTCATCTCCCTTTGTAACCTAATCTACAAATTCATTGCCAAAATCCTAGCAAACCACATTCAAGGGGTCATTATCTCCTTGGTGAGTCTGAACCAATATGCCTTCATATCTAGTAGGAGTATAGCTGACAATATCATTCTTTGCCATGAGATTGTCCGTGGATTTGAGAGGAAATCCCATGGTTCGGCGGCCCTCCTCAAGATTGATCTGCATAAGGCTTTTGACTCTATCCATTGGGATTTCATCTCTAACGTTCTCCTCCAAATTTCCTTCCCCCCAAACTTTGTCCGCTTGATCCTTGCCTGCATCTCTACCCCTAGCTTCTCCGTTTTAGTCAATGGTAGTCCTGCGGGATACTTCAAATCTTCTGTTGGTATTCGCCAAGGATGCCTCCTTTCCCCTTTTCTCTTCTCTCTCGGTCTTGAGGTCCTATCCTGATCAATCCAATCCTCTATTGATCTCCACCTCATCTCTCCCATCCCCAAGTGTAAGGCCCTCTCCCTCACTCACCTTGCATTTGCCGATGACCTGATGATTTTCTCTAAAGCAGATCACTCCTCTATCTCTTCCATTATGTCCTCCCTCAGTCTCTTTGAGCATCTCTCGGGTCTCCAGATCAACGTAGTGAAATCCCGCATCTTCACCTCTGAGATTGAGGAAGCTTCCACCAACCGCCTTCTTGAGATCACTGGTTTTGCCCTTGGCTCTCTCCCAATCAAGTATCTTAATCTGCCGCTCATCTCTGCCAGGCTCTCTGGCCATCACTGCACCCCAATCCTGGACCTCCTGCTGAAAAGACTTCAGTTGTGGAAGAGAAATCTCTTATCCTATGCTAGAAGACTAGAGCTTGCTAGATCAGTGCCTCAATCAATGTTTCTTTATTGGTCTGGAATCTTTGTTCTTCCCTCCTCCACTATCAAGGCAATTGAATCTCTCATTTGCTCCTTTCTCTGGAAAGGCATAAACATCACAAAGTTCCTGCATCCCATCAGCTGGAAAAGTGTTTGCCTTCCTAAATCTGAAGGAGGTTTGGGCCTCAGGCGCATCAAAGACATGAATTCTATAGGTATTCTCAAACTCATCGGGAGAATTATGTCTAAGCACAATAGTATATGGGTTTCATGGGTTTATTCTCACCTTTTAAAAAATGATTCCCTTTGGTCCACTTCTCCTGGCCCGAATGCTTCTTGGATTTGGCGAGGTATCCTTAGCTTTAAATGCCATTCCTACTCCATCGGCAGAGGCACCACCACCTTTCTCTGGCTTGACCCTTGGCACCTAAACCGTCCAACTCTCCATGATGTTAGCCCTAGATTCATCTACTCCACAGGCCTAGACCGCCTAGCCACTGTCTCCTCCATCATCCGGAATGATGCTTGGGCTCCCCCGTCCCCCTTTGGCCAACATCTGGTCTAGCCTCCCTCCTCTTGTCTCTGATCTCAGAGGTAGAGATGACTCTGTCACTTGGAATCCTTCCCCCTCTAAATCTTCACCTCTTCTTCTGCCTGGAAATTAGTGAGAACATCTGCCTCTCTGGTTCCATGGAGAAAGCTCATCTGGTTCAAGGGAAGCATCCCCCGCCACAGCTTCATGGCTTGGCAGGCCCTTTCCAACTGCCTACCCACCCAGTCCTTCCTCAACTATAGACACATCCATGCCCCTAATGCCTGTTGCCTATGCTAGAATAGAAATAAAGATGTTGATCACTTGTTCTTTGACTATCCCTTCTCCACAACCATTTGGAAAAAAGTCCTTCGTAGCTGTTGGCCCTCTAGTAGTAGACCACTTCCCTTCAATAGAGAGTGGATATGGGTGGATATGGCATATCGGGGGTCCACTATTTGTGACATTGCTAGAAAGCTTGCATTCTGTGCTACCATTCCCCACCTCTGGATGGAAAGGAATCTTCGAAGATGAACCTCCAAATCCCATTCTTATGATCAGATTTGGAATGCCATCTATTTTGATGTGTCTACAAAGCTCGCATACTTGCCCCACCGTGCAGTTAGAGATTCCCCAAGGAACAGGCTCATTGTTGTCTCCTGGGGACTCCCTCCCTCTACCATCTCTCCCCCCCCCAATTGATGGATTGTATCATTGAGTAGTGCGGTTCCCCCCCCCCCTTTTTTTCTTTCTGGTTGGGCTTGCCCTTTCTTGTCTCCTTGTGAGGCCCTTTGATTGTATATTCTTTTTCTCCTTTAATGTAGTTTAAGTCATCCAAAAAAAGAAATACCAATCAGGAGTTGAGTGGTGCACATTATCTCTACACCTTAGTTATCACATTCATTTCATTTTTTGAAATTACAGCCAATATTTCAATTTCATCCCCCAAAGCAAGTGTTTAGATAGGCCAGTGAACAAACTGTGAGATCATTTCCACAAGGTTGAGATCAGCAAGAACCTTGGCAGGGAGTAATGCAGGAGCATGATCTCTACACTTTGAGATGGCTTGATCTTTCGATTTGAGTCTTAGATCTGTACTTTATCATGTGGAACAAGTGAAAAATGTAATAACATGGTCCTAATAGTGTAGAATAATATTTAAATTAATAACAATCTTAAATAATTTTATTGTGACCCCAGTAGTAGATATTGAATTAGTGTTTAGTTGTTCTATTGCTTTGGTATGTCATGGGCTATAAGTTGATTGTATTTATTACTAAGAGTCCTATTGAGGATAAGTCGAATTAGGAAATAAGAGTCCTTAGTGGAGTATGTGTCTTCTTTCTCTTGGTTTATAAATTAACACCCCCCCCCCCACCCCCCCACCCAAAAAAAAAAAAAAAAGAAAAAGGAATTGGATCGGCATGACGTATTTTTTTCTTTTTTTTGGAATTCTTCCTGCGCTTGCTTGTTGTCTTCTCTCCTCTCATAATCTTTTCTCTTTCATCTATTCTTCTCTTCCCTCTCTTCCTCTCCCTTGGCCAGAGTTCTCTCTTCTCCACTTGTTACCTTATTTCTCCCCTAACAGCCTCAACAGAATTTTCTCTCCTCTTCTTTATCCATTGACAGTTTCCTCTTACTTCCTTTGGCATCCCATTGATTGAAAGTTCCATATCCTATATTTTAGGACCTGATATCACTACTTAATATCCATTGCATCTTACTCTCTCTCCCTATCTTCTCTGATCTCTCCTACCTTTTCTCCACTTGATAATTACTTGTTTCTTTCTCTTTATTTCTCTTACTCCCTCACAGAAACCCCTATTTTCTCTCCAATCCTTTCTAAATCAAACTCACATTTCTAGTTAGTTTCCTCCCCACTAAATTTAATATATTATTCTGTTATCATCTTTCATAATATCTGACCATCAGATCTGGACAATTCTTTCCATTATTTCTAACCCTTAGTTCTGATATCAGACCTGGCCCACATCTAGCCGTCAGATTGGGATCTCTTACATTTCATTAAAGGGCCAATTACTTGCAGGCCAATCAGACCTGTCAGATCTGATCGACCCTGCATCAGGGAGTTGAAACACAAAACCAAAACTTTCACCACTAGCCCAGCTGCAACCTTGTACATAAATGTAAAACTCAACCTTTGCGCATGGACAAGCACAGGTATGCATGCCCACGCACACTTACGGCTTACCCCAGACAAATCACGCATGAACATATTCACCAAAAGGTAAAACCAAAATGACCAAAATATCAAAAAAATTCATATCAATAACCAATGGCCACTGAAAGGAAATTTACCACCACATTAACATTAGAAGGAAATTTACAACCACATTACCCTAAAGAACATAGTTATTCAAAGAGGGAGAGGGAAGGGAACTGGATCAAAGTTGATATGGGGCAAAGGTGACAAGGCAAACAACCAGCTGAATTGATACCTAGGGGGGCCAAGGTGCCCCAGGCAAGCACTTTATTTTCCCATATTTTGTACCGAATCCAATTGTCTTCTTTTTTTCCCCTTCTTGACCTTTTCTCCTTTTTATCCCCCTTTTGTTTCCTCATGGTCTTGTCGGTGTAGCATGACATTCAAGGAAAACAATCACCTAGACAACTATAGCATGGATTTGGAATATGTTCACTAGGTGGGATAACAAATCATATAATCATAATATTATATGTTTTCAGTTTCACTTTTTAAACATGTTATCAAAGTCCATGAATCCCCAGGTTGACACTGAGAGGGGGGTGAACAATGTCTACAAATTCCTTCCCGGAGATGACTATTTGCAACTGTCATGTAACAGTTTAACAAACAAAGTCATATATTTGTCCACCATGCACCACTCAGTGGCTAGGTCTACCAAACAAACACACATATCCTGCAAGCATTCACAATCCACGCACTCCAATATACAAGCACATACACACTGCACAAGATATATGTGGTTCAGCTAATTGCCTCCTCCATAGAGCAATACTCTTTCAAGGTTTTGTATTTTTCTCAATATACTACATTACTACTAGCGTCTGATTACACAAGTAACCTGAGGTGATTCTCAGGCTAGGGTTTCACCCCCTTTACAATGAGTTTGATAAAATAAGGGTACAAACTCCTTCCCCTTACACTTGATGCCTTTGGTTAACCAACATTCACAACCTAGGTCATATATAAAATCAGGGCTTGTGTTTAGAGTTCACCTCCCTTGACTAGCAAGGGGTGGAGAGCTTCTCAGAGATTCCCATATTCACTGGAATCTTGAACTTACTCCTTTTGTTGGAGAATCTTGAACCTTCAAGTGTAGAAGATGATGGTCCCTCTTCTTTGTCTTCTTCTTCTTCTCTCACAAACAAGGAGCTTCTTTGTCATTAATGAACTCCAACAACCCTCTCCAATCTTCAATGTAGCCTTTGGCTTCTCAAGCTTGGCAGTAATAGTACTAAAGCATTCAATACACTTAAATCTTCAAGCAAAGGGTTCTCTCAAGATTCAGGTATGAGAGCACGCACAAACTTGGTTTTTCTCTTCCCTCTTCTTCTCTTTTCTCCTCTCTTCTCCTATCCTGGGGTTTGTTCCTTTTTTTCTTGGAATAGTTAGTGACAAAAAGCCCTAAAATTCACTTAAATACCCCAACAAATGACCTAAACATGAGTTTCAAACTTGAATTTGGATTAATAATCAGTTTTTCTTTATTCCCACCTTCAGAAGAATCCGAGCTTGGTCCAACCACCCAGATTGAACCAAAAACCATTCTGACAGACTAACCTTTCTTCGGGGGAGGGGGCATAACTTCTTACATATAACTCTAATCGAGCTAATTATTGTTTCATATGAAAGTAGACTCAAATATCTACAACTTTGCCTCAAATAGCTTTCCTCCAATTCTGCCTGGAGGATGCTCAAAATTCAACCTAAAGTTAGATTAACTGAACCCATCACGAGTAACTCAAATGGCGCATCTGGTGGACCAGTTCGGCTTGGGCCAAAATTCAGCGAGTACCGACTGGATCCGATTGGCCAACGGTCGACTGGTTCCACAACCGGCAGAAAGTATACGGCCGTCCGGTTTGAGTCCGGTTGGCTTTATTTCAGTGATCATACGGAAACGGCCACATCTTCTTCGTCTGAACTCTGATGGACCTGATTCTTTTTCCTACATACAGAAGACTCGAAGGCTTGAAACTGAATGATTTGTAGGATGCTGCCTTTTCAGCTTATGCACTGCTTGAAGATCATGCCATAACTTTCCACTCTGGTATCAAATCAACGCAATTCCAGCTGCCTTGGACTCCTGACTCGAAGATCTACAACTTTCATGTGCACGTCTCCTTCCAAATATGTCATTTGACCAACCCAAATTGGCTCTAAAGTGGCCATCAGTGTGAACCTATGAAACCTCCATTCAAAGTGCATGTATACTTCACCCGATGTTCCACATGCATCCAATAATTGAATAATACTTAAATGATGCACTCCAAATGTTGCCACATTGGCCTGGATGCCTCGATAACACTGCAAAACTTCCAATTACCAGAATGCCCGTGTACATGCCACTTCATCTCAAAAAGGCTTCCAACACTTCACCCAGCTACTTTAAGACATACTCGACATCTTCAAGCACATGTTGTTGCCAACAATGAAAACACAAGCACACGAATTGCCACTCAAACTGCCAGATGACCAACTAAGTCTGCAGCAAAGAGGATAAGGGATGGTTTACTTGAAAGTGCTATCTTTTTTAAAGGCCCATTTGGTTAGAATGGAAAGTTTTTTCCTTATTTGCTTAGTATTCAGTTGTACTAGTCAGGCAGGAAGTAGGAATTGAAGAACAAGTCCTGATTCGAGTTGATTTTCTTAAGTTTTCAGTTTCTGAGTTGGAAGGGAGCATTCTTAATTTGTTTCTGTTTTTTTTTTTTTCCCCTTTTTCCTATTCAACCCACAATTGAGCTCACTTTTCTGAATCAATCATGATTTAATTTACACCAAAGTTATAACTAGATGTAAGAGGCTATGATGCAGTTGCACTAGGCATTACTCCCATATGGAGGTCCATATCCAATCCTGGTGATGCAGATAAAGCTGCACTTGCATGGTTGGACCTGCATGACTGGCTTTGAAAGCCAAGGGCCAAGAAGAACCGGTCCAGCTTAGGGTTTTGGTCCAACAAGGGTTGAAAATAAAATTAGCAGTTACTTGTCTTTTATTTCATGCCTTTTATTTTCCAAATTTGAATGTAGGAGTTAGGATTTCTTTCCTTGCATTGGTTTCCTTTTATAGTTACTTCCTAGTTTAGGCTAGATACAATGTTAGTAGAGTTTCTAATTTCATTTCTTTACTTTTCTTTATATTGGCTGTAATCGATGGACATAGGAGAGTGAATTTATTATCGAATGAGAATTGGGTGAATTTGTGTTCTATGTGACTCCCTTCCCTCCTGCTACTCTGGATTTTCCCTTCTTCCCTAAGGCCCTCCATCAACTTGGTATCAGAGCCGAAGGATCCAAGTCCTTCCTCCACTCAACCTCCATTCTTCTTCCCCCTGCCTGTGTTCTAACCCTTATCTCCTCCCCACCTTATTTCTGTTCTCGACCGAGAACTAAGATCAAAGGGGAAAAAAAAAAGTTTCAGTTGGGCCTATCGAATAAGAGTCGAAAAACCCAATCCCAAGCCTTTCGATTTCCAGCAAACAAACCCCCACCGCCTTTCCTTCTTCCCTCTTTGCCTCAATCGAAACCCATCCCTACTAGGGGTTCAAGTAACAAAAAGAAAAAAAGAGAAAAAAGGCAAAAGAAGAAGAAGAAGAGAAGATGAAAAGAGAGAGAGAGAAATAGAAAACAAAAGATGAAGCAGGGAGAGAGGCAGAACCATACCTGGTTTCTGGTTTGAAGTTCTCCCTCCTCATCAACGCCTTCCGTCGCAACTCCTCTCGAAGTTAACCTCCCTAGAACTCCATCGTAGTTCACGCCTCTTCCAAAGGTCCGCTGCATCCCTGGGGAACCTACTGAGAAGCCATCGCTGGAGAACCTGTAGAGTTCCATCATTGCTGGTTGATTCCATCGTTGTTGGTTCCATCAAAAGAAAGAAGAACTTTCTTCTTTTGTCGGTAATCCAAACCCCACCCCCAAGGCCTTTTCTCCCTTTTTTCTTTCTTTAATCTTTCTGTTTCCCCACTTTGCCCCTCTCTTTATACTTTATTTTCTTTTGTCTCTATTTACTCTTGTTTCCAACTCTACCCTTGCTACATACGTTGTGTTTACCTTGTGATTCTATTTGATAGGCCTTATAATTACAATCCTACCACTCACTTAGGTTAATTACAAGTTTGCCACCATTATCATAAATCCTCATGTATTTACTGTTCCGCCATTACCTGTGAGTATCCTTTGCTTATCTCCATCATGGTAACCAATAGTGAAGTTATCCAACAGCTGAACTCCTACAAGGGAGAAACTAATGCGAAAATTGATGCCCTCACTACCGTTGCACTTCCCTCAAGACAACAATGGAATCTATGCAAATTTCTATTGATCGATTGGTGGCTGCAGATAGAGGAAAGAGTCACATCAAGTCTGGGGATTCTTCCAACACCACTCCATGGGATCTATCACTACCACTGCCACCACTACCACCACATCATACACCACCACCAGCACCTCATCATAATATGAAACTGGTCGATATGATGATGGAGCAAAAAGAGCAGTAAAATTGGATGTCTTTGATTTTTATGTAGACAATAATCTAGAACTGTACCTTGACTGGATTCATAGATTAGAGACATTCTTCAGATCCTATTTGCAGAGGCTAAATTGAAAGGCACGGCCCGAGTCTAGTGGGTCAAGCAGCAACAACAATACCGAACCCGAGGCATTGGTTTAGTCACTACTTGGGCTAAAATGCATGAAGTCATGAACCAAATATTCTTGCCTTCTGATTACAAGCAACGCATGCATCTCAAGTTGCACAGCTGAAATAGGAGAATTGACCGTTGAAGAATATGTTGCGAGATTTTACTATTTGGCCTATTGTTCTGATTTTGAGTGGGATGAAGAAGTCTTGGTGACACAATTTCGCAATGATTTGCACCATCAACTTAGAGCGGCCCTTGCATCTAGTCAACTGCCTACAATGGAAGATTCCGTGCAAATAGCGTATCAGGTTGAGGAAAGTCTGAAATGCCCATACAGTCGAAGAAATTTTGAAGATACTTTCCCTTGAAGTACTAGATCCATTCTGCAACAGCCTCCTACCCAAAAAAGGTCATCTAGCAAATCACAGGCTAATGCTACATCTATGGACTCTTCACAACCTAGTCGGTTGTATTCTCCACCTAGACATGCTTCTGAAATGTCATCTTCACGGCTTACTCGTCCATACTCACCCCCTCGGCGTGGTTCAGATAAACCTTCTGATGCAACAAAGTTTACAGTTCGGTGTTACTCATGCAATGGATTTGGACATATCAGTGTTGAATGTCCTAGCCGTTTGGTTTTTTTTATAGATAAGGATTCTCCTATACCATATATTCCCGAAGAGCAACTTGGTTCTAACATAATTGATTTAAGAGAAGAGCGTGCGTCAGGTGATGTCAATGACACTCTCAGTGAAGAGGACCCACATCTTTTTTATGTCATTCTTCATGTGTTGACCACTCAGAAAGTCACTGACAATGAAGATTGGCACCGCAGTAGTATTTTCAAGACTCGTGTGAAGTCTAATGACTAGTTGTTAACCTTGGTCATTGATGGAGGTAGTTACACTAATGTTGTCTCTGAAGACGCTATTCATAAGTTGGAATTGAAGACAGAGCCACATCCAAATCCCTACAACGTTTCTTGGGTGAACAACACTAATCTCAAGATCACAGAAAAGTGTTTAGTCATACTCTATTGGTGGATTTAAGGATACAATCCAATGTGACGTCCTCCCTCTAAAGGTGTGCCATATCCTTCTTGATCGACCTTGGTTGTGTGACAAGAAAGTAAAGCATTGTGGCTATGCTAACACCTATGCTTTCAAGCATGCCAACAAGCCTATGAAGTTTCATCCTACCAAGGATCTCCCTAAAATTAAGCTCAAGAAGATGGTGGGTTCATTCCTCATTCAGTGTATTCCTTTAGACGGTCTCCTCAATCCTTTTCCTAACTCGACGAAGTCGAGTTCTTTTCAAAGGAGGAGAGTTGACGCAGATACAGCTGAACTTGCATGGTTGGACCAGCATGACTGGCTTTGGAAGCCAAGGGCCAAGAAGAACCGGTCCAACCTACGGTCTTGGTTCAATAAGGGTTGGAAATAAAATTAGCAGTTACTTATCTTTTATTTCATGCCTTTTATTTTCCAGATTTCAATGTAGGAGCAAGGATTTCTTTCCTTGCATTGGTTTCCTTTTATGGTTGATTCCTAGTTTAGGCTAGATAATATGTTGGTAGAGTTTCTAATTTCATGTCTTTATTTTTCTATATATTGGCTATAATCGATGGGCATGGGAGAGTGAATTGATTATTGAATGAGAATTGAGTGAATTTGTGTTATGGGTGACTCCCTTTCCCCTCCTGCTACTCTGGTTTTTCCCTTCTTCCCAAAGGCCCTCTATCACTTGGGAGGCTCATAAGGTGTTGGTGGCAATCCAATGAACTGAAATCGACATTTAGGTAACATTTTTTTTTTTTTGGGGGGTTGGGGGGTAGTGGATTTCATAGTAATGAGTCCAATTTATAAGCCCATAAAGTGGCGATAAAAGTTAAACGAGATTATCAGTTAAGTGTTTGAGTTAGATTAGGATACTTAATAGTTAGATAAAGTTTTGTTTTGAGTTTATTCTCTTTATTGAGTACGTTAAAGAGATTAGGAGTCCCTTTATGAGCAAATTTAGGAGTTTTAGCCTTTTAGGTCTTTATATATGTAATACACTTATACACCCTCTTCGGTTGGATATGATTTGAGTATTAAATGAGTTTTCTTTAAGAGTTTTTGTGTTGTTGAGAAATGCATACGGGATTGGTATATCCCATACCAGATTTTTTCTTTTCTCTTTTGTCCTCTTCTTCTCTCTTCTTCCTCCCAAGCAGATTGACCTCATCTGTTTTCCCTCCCCTTGCTATAGTTAACATTGGTATAAAATGCACACGTATTACATATAGAAGTATAGAACAAAAGTTTGGGCTTGGCCTAGTGGCAGTTGGTCATATCAGTTACTGGGTTAGAGTCTTCACCAATGTCCAATGCCCTTTTTACCAAATATTACACAACATTAAATAATCCAATCAGGCTGTCCAGTCTTCCATTTTAAATGGTCAAAATGATCCAACCATTTAAATCAGTCAGTTCAGCGGTTTTCAAAGAGTATCTGGTCCTTGAGATTGGTAAGTCTGTCATGGCCAAGCTTGGTGGTCCGAATGGGCATAATCCAAGTTCATGATACAAGAAAATATTGAATATGATTGGTGCGAATCCAGCTTCCAAAACCAGAGTCGGATCGCTTATGGGCCCATAAAAGAGTAATTAAATCAATCTTAAACAAAGCAGTGGCAATCTGGTAATTTCCATGGAAAATTAGAACCTCTTTGGAGTGAAATAAGTGACTAGGGACGAAACAGGAATTAAAATTAGGAGAAAAGGGTGGTTCTGGAAATTAAATTCAGACCAAAGATAATTTAGAAACAAAACTTCAAAAAGAAGGGGGCTCTGAGAAAATTAACAGAGGATTTGACCTCATGTGAAGTTTCCCAAACCTGGTCACCCTCAAACTCTCGATACAACAAGACCATAAGGTAAGCTACTTCGATTTTAGTTGGGATGCCCTTCTTGTAAGAACCCCAGCCAAGATGGAAACTCAGACAAGGTTTTAAATCTTGATCTCGCCACCCATCTCGCCATCCCAAAAAAAAGAGATCTGGCGAGACCTCGCCGAGATCTTGTATATTTTCTGCGGTTATCTCGCTGGTTGATCTCGGTGGGCATATGGCCTTTGTAGCCCCTAAAACTATGTATTTATCCTACTTTAGCCATTCTAAACACAATGGAAACATCAGTTTTATAAAAAACAAACTCAAAATGGTACTTTGAGAATGCATTTTATGTAAGTAGTCAGCGAGGTCTTCGAACACTTCATCTAGTATGATGATATATTCATCGATCCACCTTCTACAATCAACATTCTGACACAACATAATCATTACAATATAAAAGCCATAATTTCTAATTACTATTGCTGATTGATGAGTCACATACATTCATCAGTTTGTAATGCTATAAGAATATAAGATAAGCAACAACCAACAAGTAACATAACAACTAACAAGTAACAACATAGCTACATAAAGCCATAACCCATAAAGTACATAACATAGATATACTGATTTAGTAAAAACTAGACATTTAGATTCCATCCTATAAACCAAGACACTCAGTACTGAAATGAGTGACGGGCCATATCATCATATCCTCCATGTTGTCGATGCTGATGTCAAAGTATGTTTTGCTCTGACTGAATCGCAAAGGCTGGCCATGTCATAGTTTGACGAAAGTAATACTCAAAGTCAGCCACAGCAGCCCTATAAACATCGTCACCTACAAACTAGAGGTACCCAATCCTTGGGTAAATATCTCTGAAGCTAAATGTGCTGGAATGAGATCCATAGCTACAGCTTGGTGCTTGACGGACAGGAACCACTATGTATGGCTGGGGCTGGGGCTGGGGCTGGGGCTAGGGCTGGGGCTCTAGAGCCCCGAAGATGCTATCCACAAAACCTGACCCAATCTGGGGGTGTGAGTCGTGTGACTGACCCTCATACTCAGTGGCAGAGGGGGAAAAGCTGGCCTGTGGGTATCCAAACTAGCCAAATTGACTATAATGACTATAGTCTGAACCGGTTGTCCCTGTGTCATATATAGCTGACGGTGCATTCAACGGCTCCCCAAGAATAGTAGTGCCAATATCACTCTCCATGCTTAAGCCTCCTAGTGTGCCAGTCAAGCTCCTAACAAAGATGTCCATGGAGTCCATGCTATCCTGCTCCTCTCCACCACCTAAGAATCGACGACGTGAGCCTCTCTTGTAAGGTGTGGGTGCACTAGGTGAACGTGCACCATGGTCCATGTCCTGTGTGGCATAAGTGAACCGAGTCTCTCCTGTAAACCGCACCGGTTCTTGCTCCGATTCAGTGTAATGGTACCTCTCATGCATCCACCCATCACCACCATCATTACCACCATCACCATCACCATCACCATCCCCATCCCCATCCCCATCCCCATCCTCATCCTCATCCTCATCCCCATCACCATCATCATCATCATCATCACCATCAGCTGCATCATAACCACCATCACTTTCCTCTGTGGGAGGCACATCTGATGCAATTGCTTTAGAACCAGAGCCACCTGCTCCTCTCTTCATCTCTACCCGCCTAACCTTTTTTATTTGATGAGAGACCCTACTCATTGCCTTAACATTTTGCAATTCTCTTCATTCCACCCTTGTTATACTTGAGTTTGGCTGGTAATCACTATCAAAATCATCAAAGTCAACACCCACTATTGTTAGGTGAGGATGACTCTCTAAGACTGCCGCATCGAATTCTTGATCCAACCTTTGTTTCTCTGCCTTCTTTAACTTTCCACCTCGTAGACTCCGCTGCATATCTTTTTGCACTTCATATAAAACTTGGGGGCATTTGGCAACATCCTTGTACCCCCCAGCCAAATGCTACTTCAACCTAGTAGCACCTCCAGAATTTATCATTTTCTTATAGTACCTACACTTTGATTTTTTTTGTCATTTGACATTGGATCCCCAAGTAACCATGTAATATCACCACCTCTAAAAGTAGTCATTGTGCTCCAACTTCAAGTCTTCAACACTATTACATAAAAGCGTTTGTGCATAAATTAGTAAATAGTAACCATTCAACATCAACACTATATGAAAGAATGCATGCATTAATCCTCTATTTTTATAATTTTTTTTATTTTAAATCATATTTTTTATTAATAATAATATCAAAGTTAATAATAAAGTATAGTAGAGTGCAACTAATAACACCATTTCTATTTCAAAATACACTAACAATATTTACACAACATTAAAGTAGTTTTCCATACAAAACAAAAAAAATTCATATCTTTTTTATTTTTCTGTAATTATTTAATATATTATTTCAAAATTTTAATTAATTAATTTATTAGCTGAAAAAAAAATGGACACCATGAGGCTCTAGATCAGTCTTTGGTAACCAACATATAAAAAATTGAGTACCAAACATCATATATAAATCATATTTTTTTCATTTTTTTTGCAAGAAAAGCATTTATTATAACAGAAAAATAAAAAAATTAATTTAAAAACAGAAAATTAATTTTACTTCCATGAATCTATAGATCAGCCTTAATAGCATTACATATAAAAAAACCAATGGTAAGAAACAAGATTTGATGATGTTACTTTGAAAAATAAGGGTTTGGGAAGAAATTTTTACCTTAGTGTTCTTGAGGAGAAAAGCCACCACCAATCTTGAATATCTTTGCTTCAACACAACTAAGAGTGAAGATCTCCAAGAAAGAACAAATGTTCCACAGATTGTGTTTTTTCTCTCAAAAATAGGTCCCAGAGGCAAAACCAACGAGATATCTCTCCTAAAGGGGTCGAAACCTTGTTTATATGATGTGGTCCAAACCAGAAATTGGACCGAGATGAACCGAAACTGGTCGAGTCAAGATTTCGACCGAGATCTCGTCGAGATTTGGTCATTTTTTGACCTCGCCTGTTACGCCAACTCGCCTTTTCGAAATAGTGAGATCTCGGTGCACTTGAACCATGAACTCAGATTGAAGTCTAACAATTAAGGAAGCAAGTCAAAGTACTAAATTAATCCCAAATCTTCTCGGGCCTAACTGCATCAACACTCCCAGTCTTAGAAGAACTCAACTCCGTCGAGTTAGGTCATGCCCCCAAGATACCCTTGTACATTGCTCGTCGATAAGATGGCACGTATCTCAAAGCAAATGACAGGAACATAACTCCAAGAGGAGGGAGAGTAGGTTGACGTGTAACTGAAGCAGGAGTCAGTCGCCAACGTGGCATATCTGATAATGCGTGTGGCATTATTAAGTACGTACGGCCTCCTTGCTTCACCTTGATGGTGTTCCGTACACCATCGTAGAGAATACCAGCATGTCTTTGCCAAGGTCGCCCGCATGTTGTTGCCAAGGTCGTCCTAGAAGAATGTCGCAATGCGCCAATGTGGTGACTAAGCAAGACACATGGTATTGTAACGGCCCAAACTGTAGATGTACTCAAACAACCGAAGTGGCCTCTTCTCAAGCTGTGGGTCCAAAACCTTGCACGCAAATCTTTTTGAAGGGTTGCTTTTATGGAAGGTTGTGTTCTTGAACAAATTCAGAAGAGCAACTCAGATTGAAGTTGCTAACCCCATGGACTCCGAAAACCAACCAATACCCATCCAGATTATGAAATATTAAGCCTAAGATGAATCTCTAAAGCTGGACCTGGCGGAAGTTAGGGTTTCAGTTCTGTAATGTTGATCTGGTTTCTCACCACAGAAGAGACATGAAGACCAGAAGCTCAAAGGGGGTAAGTCGCCTAGGTACTGGCTGCCTTCAACTCAAATCCCAGATCTAATCGATGGGTTTTAATGGTTCTGCAACACTTCTCATAACCCTGATATCATCGCCAGAACAGAGTATAGACAGCAAGCTTTCTTTGAACCTGTGACTATAGTCCAGAACAGAGTATCGACAGCAAAGAGAAGAGAAAAGAATAATAAGAGAAGAAATAAAGTAAATAAAGCAATTGAAGGAAGGAGGAAGAAGAGAAGAGAAGAGAAGAGAAGAGAAGAGAAAATCAAACAAGAGAGAGGTATGGGTCATGGCAGCCAAGGTTTCAGCCGAACCAGCATTCAATTCTCAAAACTCAAAAACTGGAATCTCCATTGTTTACGTGACTACTTAAAAGGAAAAATGACATCAATTAAGGAAACTAACCTAAATTAGCAACTGAAATCTAAAATTGAATTAAAATGGAAACTAACCTAAATTAGCAACTGAAATCTGAAATTGAATCTCCTTACTACCTTGACCACACCCTACACTAACAATAAAGAAAGCAAATCAAAGTACTAAATTAATCCCAAATCTTCCCAAAACTAACTGCATCAATGATGTACCTCATGAACCTTAATTTAGGGTATACATGCAGAGTCACACAAACACTCCTCCCTCCCCTTCTTATGGGGTAATCAGGATCTTTTATGTATGTTAAAGATGTGAATATCATGCTAATAAGAAAAAGATCTATTTAAATAATGGAATTGAGGATAAGTAAATGGTTCATGGAAAGGGGAAAAGAATACCATATTTCCACATGGTTACCTTCTGTTGGGTAGAAACATGATTACCAGTACAACAACAAATAAGACAAGATATCAAAGAACTATTTATAACTAAAAGAAATGATGACTCACTGTTCCATCTGTGCTGCAAATTGAGCAATCTTCTGTTTGCACTGGTTGGCAGATGTTGTTGATTCTTCACTTTCAAACAAATCAGCAGCTTGCTCATAGAAAGCAATAGCCTGCTCAAGATCCTGTTCTTGCTCATAAAGCTCTCCAATCTCCTGAAAATGAAAATTAAACGGCCAAGACATCAGCTGACTTTGGAATTGATTCAACTACATTTCCATTTATTCCCCTTTAAACTTGAAAAAAAAAGGATTGCAGTCCCATAGTACAAGGACATTAAAAAACGTCAGCAGTCAAAAAGAGATAAAATAAATAAAAAATTATTCAAGAGCTTATTTGCCAGGAGTCCCAATACAACTGTATCCTATACAATGAGCTGAACAAGAACGCTGTCCCCTCCCCCATTGTGTATGTGTGTGCAGGTTTCCCTGATTCAAAATTCCAAATTTATTGCAGCCAACAGGGCACTTAAAGGATAAATGCAGTCCCCATGGTATTTCTCCGAAGGTGCGATTTTCACCAGAGGTGAGAGGCCAGAGATATTTTTTTGTGGGAATTATTGAAAATAAAAAAAAAAATTTAAGCACAAAATGGTTTCTTAGGGGTATGAGTTCTAAACCCAGGTCCACAACCAAACAAGCAGTATCTAATTAACATAAAATGGTGTCATTGATTGGTAGAGAATTACCTTGCAATGTCTAGCTGCAATATTAAACCTGCCAATTTCCTTGAAAAGATTGAGAGCCTTAGTCAGGCATGAAATAGCCTCTGCATAGCACCCAATAGCAGTAAGCAGCAAGAAGATCTTTCAGCTGAAATAAACTAAAGCTAATCCCATGAGGTAAAACGACTGAAATAGAGGAGAAATTGTCATTCAGATTCAAAACAATTACTGTCTCCGTCCTGCAATGGCTTTCTCCTTTGAAAAAGCTCAAAGTTTAAGGAGTGATTAACGCATCAAACACTCTTGTTTCTCAATATTTTCCTCCCATTACATATTTTGACTCTTTTCAGGTTGGGCAATAAATGAATGTGGGAACAAATACGGGGGGGGAAGGGGGGGGGGGGGGGGGGAAATAGTCTAGTTAACAAAACTCATTACATGTTTTGAGACACAGCATTCGAGACAGCCAAAAATGGGAACAACTGTCTTTGCAGGACAGAAGGAGTAACGTAACTTTCTCCTTGAGAAGAATTAAAGGTTTTATCAGAAACAATAGGGAAAAGGACAATGTTTCAAAGAAATAGAGACCAAAGGAGAAATCTGAACAGAATTGCGAAATGAGGTGCACCCTTTCATGCAGTTCAGGTTCCATACTCAGGATGAAGAATGGCATCACTCACCCAATATGATGTTGATCTGAAGAAAACATAGATAATCATCTCATGAAGGGATAGAATCTTACAAAATTAATTTAAGATAGATATAATATTATCAAACAATAAGGCATATGAAAACTTTGGCATGAAGCGAGGAAGTTATGGAGGTCCAAACAATGAAGACACAAAGAACAAAAGTGACAAGCAGTAGAACCAACAACTCTACAACTAAGAACCAAATCAATAACTCCAAAAACTATAAGAAACCTAAAGGCTAAGGGCAGAGAAGAGTTCTCCCTTCCATCCACTTTACTATATTGTTCATAATTTATTCGAGAAAAATCACTATGTAATCATAACCAGACTGGACACCAGCTATAAGCTAATGCCATAAAGCTCAAATTGAGGAGTGACCTTAGAAAACCTGGGTCCAGATAAGATAGGAGGAACGTTCAAGGGCCACGAAGCGAACAGATTCATCAAATATGCAGGTCTAAGTTGTAATGACAAAGTTTATATCCCAATCAAACACTTATTTTCTGCAAATGCTATTAAAATCGCCTGAGTGAAAATAATTTTATGGACACCAAAACTAAAAATTGTTTTACCGCACTTTTGGTTTTTAGAAATGCTTTACCATGATAAGATTTATAAAATTTTCAGACTTGAGAAAACCCCAAGCATTTGAAAGTCGAAAATTGCCCCCACAACAAAAAAAATCTAGTTTTTGTTCTTGGACTGGGGGGTTGACATTTTATCCTTTTGGAATTTGATTTTGAAACTATTTTTAGTGGATTCAAATAGGGGGCATTTGCTTATTTACGAATAATATCTAAGTAAATGAAACCATTTAAATGATATCTGACATAAATAATCGCCAACACCCCATCTAAACCTCCTAGACGACGCCTTGACAACTATGATCTAACGGTTAATAATATCAACATAAATATAGATTTCTGATCCCCCACCTAGACGGCATACTTGATAAGTTGTCTAGTGCCAAGATCTATTCAAAGATCGATCTGAAGAGTGGATGCCACCAGATCCACATCTGTCCTGGTGATAAATAGAAGGCGACATTCAAAGTGAAGGATAGTTTGTATGAGTGAAAAGTCATGCCACTCGGACCCACCAATGGCCCAAGCATCTTTATGAGGGTGATGACACAAGTATTGCACACCTTCATCAGCAAATTTCTTGTAGTTTATTTTGATGATATATTAATTTACAGTAAGGATAAATCTCGCTCATTTACGACATGTCATACAAGTATTAGAAGTTAAAAACTCTATCAATTTAAAGAAGTGCTCCTTCATGCTGCGCAAGGTGATCTTCCTTGGATTATAGTGTCATCGAAGGATGTCAAGGCTGATCCGGAGAAAGTTCAAAGTATTGTCGACTGGCCTACTCCCTTAAGACACTTATCAAGGTGCAAGTTTCCATGGATTGGCATATTTCTATCTATGTTTCATTAAAGACTTCAGCTCCATCATGGCACCTATCACCAAGTGTCTGAAGAGCAAAGGAAAGTTTGAATGGACCCTCAAAGCAAACAAAGCCTTCACACTTGTCAAATGGTACATGGCAGAGCCACCTGTCCTACAGCTACCTGATTTGGATCGAGCATTGGAGTTGGCTACAAACGCTTCTCACATTGGCATTGGTGGTGTTCTCATGCAAGGAGGTCACCCTACAGCCTTCTACAGTGATAAGCTGAACGACACAAAGAAGCAATACTCGATGTATGACTTGGTGCTATATGCAGTGGTACAAGTGTTGAAGCACTGGAGGATTATTTGATCGAAAGGGAATTTATCTTATGTACTGACCACAAGGCTTTGAAGCATCTACATTCTCAAAGCCAGTGAGTATGAGACACCAAATAGATGGCATACTTGCTCTACAGTATAAGGCAAGAAAGGAGAACATAGTGGCTGATGTGTTGAGCAAAAAGGTACCAACCCTTTTCAGCACATGCCATGAGTATTGATTGCATAAAGCATAGTTGTTAAGGCATCTCCTAGACGGGTGCCTTGCATCCAAACCCCCCTCCAGCGCCTTGGGTCACTTAGATGCCGTGACAATTATGCATCAAAGATACCCTACACACCCTAACTACTCGACTGTGAAATTAGACATAACAGCAAGGGGGTAGAGATACCAAACACGCTCCCAACATGATGGTTTTTCTCTTCGTCGGTACTCGATTGTGCATCCCTACATCATCTCTACAACAAAACCTTATTCTGGAATTGCAAGGAGCAAGATTGGGTGCACATTTTGGGTGTGTCAAAATCCTCCAATAGGTGGCTGATCGCTATTATTGGCCACACCTTCAGCAAGATGTAGAGCATGTGATCAAATGGTGTTGCACGTGCCAGATTGCGAAAGGGACAAAGCAAAACAAGGGAATGTATTCCCACTCCCCGTTCTTCAGACACCATGGATTCATATCAGCATGTATTTTGTGCTTGGCCTGCCACTACTGGGGAGAAGCACAACTCCATATTCGTGGTGGTTGACCGATTTTCCAAGCTGGCCCATTTTATACTGAGTCAGAAGACATTTGATGCGAGCCACATCGCAGCCCTCTTCTACAAAGAGGTGGTACGTATCCATGGATCACCAAAGTCGATCATCTTGGATCTTGATGTAAGTTTATGACTTATTTTTGGAAGACCGTGTAATTGAAGACGAATACGAAGCTGCAATTTTCTACGCTTTCAGCAAGACCGTGTAATTGAAGACGAATACGAAGCTGCAATTTTCTACGCTTTCCCACAGAAAGGCGGATAGACTAAAGTGGTGAATCTGGGTTTGGCAATGTCCTATATTGTGTCTTGTGAGAAATTATGACAAGACCTGATCATCTATACTCGATATAGCCAAGTTCTCTTATAATAACTTGGTTAATCACACTATGGCTCATACTCCATTTGAGGTTGTGCTCAGAGTCCAGCCCAAGTGGCCGATAGACTTGGTTTGCCTTTCATCTCATGCACAAGTCAGCACCGAGGCAGAAGAGTTTATCCGGCATATCATTGAAGTGCACCCTGAAGTATACCAATGCACTGCTCTTAACAATGACCACCTATAAGGCTATAAGGCTACGGCTGATTGTCACAATCGTTTAGTCGAGTTCCATCCCAAAGTTACAGTAATGATTCAAATTACTCCGGAGAGGTTTGCTTCTAGCACCATTACTAAGCTTCATCCATGGAAGATGGTCCTATATAGATGATGAAGAATATTGGCCCTAATGTACATGTCCTCGATTTGCCACCAGAAATGGCCATCAACAATGTCTTTAATGTGGCTGATTTAACTCTTTATATGAGTCATCATTCAGATAAGGGCGAAACAGAATGTGCCCTTTGGCTACCTCAATTTGTTACACCACTCAAGGATGAGATTGAAGATGTGGTTGATGACATGTACACTATGATGTGAAATGGCAGAGGCTACTATTCATTCCTTGCCAAGTGGAAGGGATGTCCATTGTCTAGTTGCATATGGATTCATGCAGATGACTTCAAACAGCTCAACCTAGAACCTCTACGACCAATACATGTCTCTTTTACCTTCGTCAGGACGAATGCTTTCAGTTGAGGCAGATTGGTCACAATACACCTACAGTCGCAGGAGGAAGTGAAAGGGAACCAGGCCCATTCAGCAGCCAACAGTTCCCTAGAACTGGACCTTTTAGTTCAGCCAAACCAGGTTTGGGATTTGTTTAGTCTCTCTCAAAGACCAGTCATCGGTTTATTTTTTAGGAACAGTTTCTTTATTTTAGTCCTTGTATCCTATTGGCTGGGATAGGACCAATAAGTCCTAGCCAGGTCAGTCTTTTATTCTTTCTTTATTTAAAGAGTTTTAGTCACAAACTCACAAAATGATAGCTCCTATTACCATGTGTGGGAGATTACTTAGTTTATTTCTATTTTTATTTAATGTTAGCAAGTAATTATTTGTTTAGGTTCTTTAATCCTAATGGCTGGCTGTTTTATGAAAGCCAATATGATTGAGGAATTCTAATTCTCTAAATATGTAGGTTGAAAGCAGCCATAGCCCACAAATTGAATAAGATTGTTAAAATGATAAAACATTTTTATAGAGAAATTTAACAAAAAAATTGCATAATTTAATTAATTATGTTTATGCGTATAGAGCAAAATAACCTTTGGGGGAGGTTTTATTGTAACATTTTGCAGCATCCACATAGCCCGAAGCAGCTTCATGCTTGCTTTCTGACTGAACAAGAGAACAATTAACAGAGTCACAAAGGAAAAAAAAAATATTAAATAAGAAGTCAAGTGCTTAGCCATATGATATATACATCAGTACCTTCAAATGACAATCAGCCACTTGGATATAGGCAGCTCCAGCTTTATCCCCTGAAAAACCAATATATTAGAGGTTTTAACAAGCATATAATATGAATTTGTTATATCTGTAATAAAATTTAACTAGCTAACTCAACTTATTTTTGAGAAAATTCAAAACAGTCGTCAAAATGCCTTCCCAGCCTAGGTGACAGACCCTCTGGTCTTCCATGCATTGCTTAGCCCAGGAACTAAACAAGCCAAACTTCAGCCCATATTGCTTGAATTCCTTATATACCAAATTTAAATCAAAATATGACACTATAATATTAAAAATTTAAGGAAAATCTCGTACACAGGCTAAGAGAAGAAAAGATCAGGCTCTAGCTTCCTCGACACCATTTGAGTTTTCTTTCCTCTTTTCCACTCTCATATATGATATGTCAAGCATTTGATATAATTAAAAGAGATACATACCACATGCTCAGAACAATTAAAGAAAAGAAATAAGCAGAATCTTTACATTTCTTAGAAAAAATGATACAGCGTAACACAAATATGTGGCACACAGATCAAAACAAATAACAGTCTAGGGTTTTTTTTTTTTTTTTTTTCCTTACATTGTCTCCTAGCTATGGTGCTTGAACGCATGCCTGTTCCTAGGCAACTGCCTGGAAATCTAGGTGAGCATCTAGCTCAAACCACCTGGGATCACCTAAACCCACAGGGAACTCCTAACTGCCTAGGCCACACATGGTCGTTGCCTTCACAACAGCATGTCAAATGCTATAAAAGAAAACAGACGAGCACATTTTCAAAACTTAAAACACCAATAGAAAACTGAGAATGAAAATTCAATCATCAAGTAAATGAATGTGCCAACACTGTTACAAAGCAGCAATTATTTTATCCAGGCCTCATCCAAATGTCACCCATTCAACAAGCCCATCTTTTTTTTTTGGGGTGAATAATAAATTCATTACCGAGGGAAGAGAAAAGGGGGGGGGGGGAAATACAGGCCCGAGGGGAAACAAGAAGAAAAGCTACATTAAGCCAAGCGGGCAACATGCCCTAAGGGGAAGAAGGGGAGGACAGACCCTAGGAAACAACAATGAGCCTGTTCCTTAGGGTATCCCTTACAGATTTATGAGGAAGAATGAGGAGCTTAGAACTAAAGCCAAAAGAGATTGCGTTCCAAATCTTGTCAAACAAGTGGGACTTGGAGGTCCATCTTCAAAGATCCATTCCAACGCAGAAGGCGATCTTACAAGTAGTTTCGCAAATAGAGGATCCAGCATAAATCATATCAACCCAAATCCACTACCTATGAAGGGGGAGGATTCTTATCAGGACCATATGACTAATCCTTTTTTGAAGCGTGAAAGATCACATCTTGCGCTAATCCCCCCCGCATCCAAACACCAGAAAAAAAAAAAAAAAAAAAAAAAAAAAAAAAAAAAATGGTCTTAGGAAAAAGATCATTCTATTTATATGATGTAGAGCAAGAACCATAACCTAGATACAAAAAACCAAATGCAGAAGAAGAGCATCATAAACAATGGAAGGAGATCAATGTTAGGAGTCCATGTAGTGAGGGTATAATGTAAATAGATTAATGTTATAAGCCCAAATGTGCATGTTAACTTGTAAGGGGGCATTTATGAAATTTCACTTTTATTTCTAATGTCAAGTGAATCTAGAGGAGAGGGATTTTTTTTTTTTGTTTTTTTTTTTTTTTCGGGGTTGGTCAGGGGGGGATGAATTGGCATATATTCAACCAGCGCAAAGACCATCCAGCCCCAATAGGGGAGAGGAAAAGAACGGGGGGAGAAAAAATGAAAATATATGCAAAAGCCTGAACACAAGGAAAGAAACAAAGGCCGAATCAAAGAGAAGATCTAGGCATCGAGCAAAGATCTAAAGATAAGTCCCAAGATGATGCAACATGACGATTTCGTTCAGAGTAGAGGCACAGCCCATTAGAGACTTTGGAGTGCACTTCAAAAATGATTGAGTCCAAAATTTGCTCTTGAGTTCTAGAGCTACCTGTCCAAAGCCTGATGTTGTGCTCTTTCCATATATGATACCGACACACCAAAAGCAAGCTTCCCAAGGGAGTCGATGCAGGTCTTTCCTTTAAAGTGGTTGAGGATCCACTTTCACTCATGGCACATGGAGTATGTGAACTTCTATGTTTGAAGAGATTTGTCCAAAAATTGGGGTTTGAGACTGAAAGCTCCATGCGATTGTACTATGACAACAATGCTGCCATTAGCATAGCCCATAATCATGTTCAACATGATCATACAAAAAATGTTGACATTGATCGGCACTTCATCAAGGAGAAAATTGACTCCGGTTACATTAGTACTCTCTTTGTAAAGACAGGGAATTAACTAGCTGATGTGTTCACCAAAGTAATCAACACACTGCAGTCGCATACCCAATTGAGCAAGCTGGGCATGCATGAGATATATTCTCCAACTTGAGGGGGAGTGTTAGAAGTCCATGCTGTGATGGTATAACGGTAAATAGATTAGAAATCCCATATGCGCATGTTAACTTGCGAGGGAGCATTAATGTAATTTCCTTTTTATTTCTAATAATATGAAGTGAATATAGAGGGTATCGATTGACCTCTACCAACTTTTACACCCTAACTTTTCAATGAAACCCAACCCCCAAAATGGAGGAGAGAATAGGGAAAAAATAAGAAAATTAATAAAAATAAATAAATGGAGAGAGCTTCACAACAAAAAAAGGCCTGTCCCTATAGCCGAATCAAGCTAGAAGGGAAATCCAAAGAGGATACAAGGACAGAGCCAGCCCAAAGCAGCCAGACACCTGGGCCTACCCAAGATAACCTAGCCGACTGAGGGGACAAGTCAAAGGACCACAACCCTACTAACCCCTCACTTGGGCGGTTGGACCTACTTCTATTGACTCTGGTAGTGGAGGAGGGTGAGAACTTGACGGAACTAATTTGACCTTCTTCCCACTTCGATTTTTGGGAGGAAACATCCAGACCCCACAATGATTCTTTGAAGCAATGGAAGGACTCACTCAATCCATATGCACGACTGACCGTAGAGGAATCCATCAGCATGAGCCATTGGGAGGTTGGCAATGAGATCGTCACCCACAGGCTCCATTTTAGATGAGGGAGAGATATCCACAGAGGAATCCTTCATGCAAATGCTACTGTCAATGGGACTGACACACTGGAGGACCACAAAAAGCTCACCAGTGAAAGGTGGAGCCTCAACAAGGGGCAGGGGCAAGGCGAAGGAGACCAAGGGGCCCAGTTCACAGCCTCAGTCTGTGATGGACCCTCCCCCCACAACAGCCAGCCTGGTCTCCTCCTCTGTTGGTGCATCTGAGCACAGGGTGTTGTATGAATAAGGCAATATGCCAGGCCCAGTCTTCCCCTTCTCAAAATAGTTTGAACCATCTCACCCACCCCCTCCGGTAAAGCCTGCCCTTACACTGTAGGGTCAATGTCAATCTCAGAATTTGTATCAAGCTCCCCATCAATGTATTCAGAGGTCCCGACACCATCCAGCTCTCACATAGCCTCATACCTATTCCCATTACCTGAAGTAGAAGCTTCAACTTCAAGGGCAGCCTGTGCAGTGCTATTCCAGGGGGTGGAGGTTTCTGAATAGGGGACCACCTCTGATCCGCAAAGGACACTCCACCTTCATCGATAGAGACCTTCTTCTACCGATGCTAGTCATCTCTACAATCTCCGGTGAAATGAAGCTTGGCCCAACCTGCCCCTCTGGACCACTGGAATAAGGCCCCACCGGAAGTTTCCTCCTCCTTGTCTTCTCTTGCTTAAACCCCTCAGCTGTACTGGAAGTACCCTGAGCAGAAACGCCTCCTTGTGTTGTATCCCTTGGGTCTTTAACGTGCAAGGCACAATGATTAAGAGACTGCCCAAATAAGTTGTCGTGGGAACACCGGACCAAATGCCAATAATACATTACAACCTGAGAGCAAGAACATCCTCCCTCCTCCAAGATCTCCACCTTCTCCACAAGGTCCTTATCATCAGCCACCTCCACACACAACCTTGCAAATGATAATCTACTTTTTGACTTGGTCCATCTATTAATAAAGAGAGGAGTATAATGCATAGTTATCAAGGTGTTGCCTAGGCGATAAGGCGGTTCAGCCTGGACTGGCACCCCGTTTGCCTAGGCGTCGTCTTAATCTTTTACCATCCTCTAGCGCCTTGGTTGCCTTCTTTCCTTGATAACTATGCTATGATGCTTAAAGCTTATTCCGTACAAAGATGGACTGGCGAGGCTGGCAGGTTAACCCAAATTGGGACAAAGGAAAGAGAAATCCTAGCCATATTCAACCAGGGTGACCACAGCCTCAACACAATTTGTTTCCTTTGCACATACCAAATCCCCTTCACCATCTCTCTGAATTTGTCATCCTCTATATTGAATTTGAACACAAAAGATTCCAAAATCAGGCACCAAGATCTCAAGCTCATTTGAACATTCTCCATTGTTTGAACAAAGATTCCTTCACCATTGAGAAAGGCGGTCTCCTTCCCATAAAATAGCCCAACTAGGGTATTTTCCCATACTGTCATTTCTGACCTAACTATAAGCTCCAGACAAAGGACCAAAAGCCTGCCGTCGACCTGCTTAGGTTCTACAAAATGAAGTGGCAGCCCTTCCTCCCTCACATGACCCTGCGAGAATAAGGTATTCCACCCACTCATCCTACTAGCACCCTCATTCTGAGCTTGTTTTGGTTATGACTACAGGTACACCAGCATTAGTGTTCTCACTTCTCACCCAAACCAGTAGAGTGAACTCCAACCGTCCATAGCAAGATGGAAACCAGAATTTCCCCTCTTCTAACACCACCACAAAGTCAGTAGAAGTAGGTGGAGCAGCGATCACCCCTACTACAGAAGCCTGCAAAGCCCAGAACTTCCTCCACCAACAGGCAGAGCAATCCCAAGTGAGTGAGGAGAGCATCAGGAGAGAGCCCTGGAGCACCCACCCTTCCATCACCCATCAAACTCCTATTTCTGTCCGATTAGTAAATCCAACTCCATTCCAGCCAGAGTGAGGGTGAGGGAGAGAGAGAGAGCAACAATGTAGGATTGAACGAAGAAGGACGACGTCTTCCACAGCTGCTGCGTGCGAACTAATAAGCCTTCTAGGGATACGGGTGTGGCGTTTGACATCATTTTAACTTCTCTTATTTGGTAGCAAAAGTGGATTTGGTGTTTTAGGCTTAGTAATTGTATCTTCACACATATTAGTCCAGTCCTTTTCCACACCACCACACACACACACCCAACAAAAATAAATATAAAAAATCTAGTAAAATTTGAAGGGTTTGTTTGGGGTGGCCGATTCTAGCACAATTCTTGGTTCTACTTTTAGAACTCTATACATTCGTTTTTTCTTTTTTTTTTTTCTTTTTTGTTCTTTTTTTGGGGGGGGGGGGGGTGGGCGTGGGTGATTAAACTCTATACTGTGGATTTGCTTTAAATCTTCTGTTTCTTCACATCCTTTGGCCCTAAAACTTGAATATTTTGCATGACATCAAGGTTATGAGAGGTTTTTCCAACAATCCAATTAGACCAAGATCCCAGTAATCCGAGTTGAATTTAAAGAACAATGGATACAATGTTGGGGGCTCTTTCCAGTCAAGTATCTAAGGGCCCGTTTGATAACAGTATCAAGAAACACGTTTCTGCCGTTTCTGTTTCCAGAAACAGCAGAAACGGAGTAAAAAGCGTTTGATAAAACTGTTCCGTTTCACTTATTTTTAGAAATAGAAATAGAAATTTTTACTTATTTATGGTTCAAGAAACGACCCAGGCGAAACAAGTTGAACTTTGTTTCGCCGTTTCTAGAAACGACTTGTGGCCATTCTTTCATTGGTTACTATCGACTTCTAAAAACATGACTTATCAAACACCTTCAATTCCGTTTCTGTTTCTAGAAACGGAAATTTATGTTTCTGCCGTTTCTTGAAACAGAAACGACAGAAACGTTATCAAACGGGCCCTAAGATTGCCTCTTATTCCTGCGTGGCTCTCTGCCCATCATTGTACTCCGATGCTGGATCTTATCAGGAAGCAGCTTCAGCTATGGAAAGGGAAACCTCTATCATTCGCCGGGCGATTAGTGCTCATAAGAGCTGTTCTTCAGGCATCCTACATATATTGGTCTAGAATCTTCGAGTTGCCCAAAGCCATAATATCAAAGCTGGAATCCATCTTTGCTGCCTTCCTCTAGAAAGGATGTGAATCATCAAGATTCCAGCATCCTATAAGCTGGGCTACGATATGCCTCCCCAAAAAAGAAGGGGGGTTGGGTCTCAGGCGTATAAAGGATGTCAACTTCACAGGAATTCTAAAACTCATCTGGAAAGTGGCCTCTAAGAAGAAGAGTATTTGGGTTGATTGGGTCTACTCTTATCTGGTAAAGCGGGGAACCTTTTGGTCTATGCACACTCCTTCTGACTCCTCTTGGGTATGGCGAAAGATCCTTTCCCTCCGAACCGTTGCTACTAGATCTATATCCTCTCATATTGGGGATGGCTCCTCTATCTCTCTTTGGCATGATCCCTGGCATCATATGGGAGTCCTCTCATCTATCCTCAGTGCTCGTAGCATTTATAGTTCTAGGCTTCCTAAGAAAGCTATAGTTGATGATATCCTCTCCTCAGGATCTTGGGCACTTCCGGACTCTCCCTCTCCCCAACTGGCCGAAATCGGGAACGGCCTTACTCCTCCCCCCGTGTCAGGTCAATCTAGGAGTAATACTACTATTTGGATCCACACTTCAAATGGGATTTTTAGTGTCAAGTCTGCTTGAGACCTAGTTAGATCTCATAGGGCCCCAGCCCCCTGGCATAGGCTCATTTGGTTCAAACACCACATTCCCAGGCAAAGCTTCACGACTTGGAGAGTCTTCACCAACTGCCTCCCTACGCAAGCATTCCTTATTCAGAAAAGGATCCCCGTGTCCCTTGTTTGCTATCTTTGTGGGTCTGACCCGGAAGACATCGAGCATCTCTTCTTTGATTGCCCTGTTTCCTCCGCCATCTAAAATCTTGTCCTCTCCAAATGCTGGTCGTCGAGAAGAACTATCATTCCTTTCCATAGAGAGTGGATATGGATGGATATGATATTCCATGGGAAGACTATTTGTGACCTGGTGGGCAAGCTAGCTTTTTGCGCTTCTATCAATCAGATTCGATGGTAAGAAATCACAAGAAATGTGCCACCAACTCTCGGCCTCTCGGAAAGATTTGGAACTCCATTTTCTTTGATGTTAAAGCTAAGATCTCTAATTTTGCTATTAGTTGTCCCCCTTCCCCTAGAAACCTCCACATTGTAGCTTTCTGGGAGCTCCCTAGTTCTGTTATAAGGTCCCTAGTCTCTTCTTAAGCTCTTGGGTCTTTGTTCTTCTCCCCCCCTTCTTTGGGGATTGTATGTATTTTCTTCTCCTTTGGTATTGATTTATTTATTCACCCAAAAAAAAAAAAAAAAACTATGGTCCAAATACAGGGACGGTATCAATCTGTGACAGTATCTGTAAAGAACTATAGTCAAACTAGAGGGAAGATATCAATCTGTGACAGTATTCTGTAAGTCCAAGTTCAAGTTCGATTCTAAGATAAGGAAATCTTTTGGGGCAAGAAATAAGGCAACAGGGCTACCCAAAAAAAAAAACAATTCATACTTTCTTGAGAAGGCACATTTTTCTTTCAAAGGCAATGAAACTTCAATAATTTTAAAGTTATATTTACACCCAAAGAGACCACCAAAATAAAAAGAAGAAAGAAATGGAAAAGCCCCCCCCAGCCCGGGAAGGCGGGAGTTTATAGCATAACTGGACTGAACCAACCACCACAAGGACATTTGGTCACAGACATGTCAATCAGTATATACTTTGCTTACCCAAATTGTCATTATTTTATAGTTGTCCATTACTTTTTTCCGTTATTTCATCCATTCTTCATTTCCTGACAATATCTATGCTATGTTTTACTGAAATTCTATAGGTTCCTATAAGTTTCATAGAGTCCCCGTAACATGTTTTCAAATTTCAAGAACTTAGAAGAAACACAACATGAATAATTTAGACTCTCATGGGTAAAGACATGCCTAGCGCAGTTGGTGAGCTGTGGGTGAGCTGTGGTGTGCAAAAAGCCCACTCACCAGGAGGTCTTCGAGTTCAAGCCGGAGGCTGTTATCTACTTCCCCCTCCCTACTTATCAAAAACAAAGACATAAAAAGATGATTTTTTTTTTTTTAATGATTGTATCTAAATAAACAACAAAAAAATAGCGATCCAAATCATAAAATTAAACCTACATGCATTTGCACCGAGTCTTTCACCCAATAGGATGAACTCCCAAAAGAAGACTATTCTTTTAGATCAATCACAGATGGATCCGCAAACATCTAATCAAGGAACCAATTCTTAGAAAATGATCCATACAAACCCCATATCAACAACAACCAATTGGATAAGAAAAAACGAGGGATGATAACGAGAAAGCACATAAGAATTTCGTGTCTATGAATTCACAACGAAATGTAACACACAATATGAATCAAAAGCGATTGGAATAAAGAATAGAGAGATAGATTACAGGATTTAGCGAGTTTGTAGGAAGAAGCAGCCTTCTCGTACAATTCAGCGGCGTCTTCGTACTTAGAACCACCAAAGATATTCCAGCCATTAAGTTTCTTCTCAGCTTTCCTCTCGAACTCTTCTCCTTTTGCAGCATCCGACATTTTCCGATTATTCTGAGCTTCAAAGCGTCACACAGTTGAGAGAGAGAGAGAGAGAGAGAGAGAGAGGAATAAAGGGAAAAGGATGTGAGATTTCTTAAGAGGAAAAGGCGAATAAGAGAGTCCTCCATCGTCCATGGGTGAAGTGAGAAAGGGGAAAAAAACGCGCGTCAACATTTAGGCGAGGATCTCTCTACGGGCCGCGAGTGGCAATTTTCTGAACCATGCAGGTCCGGCCGCCGGTTTATTCTCTGTGGTGCTATTTACTGGCGAATGTCCATCCTAATGCTGAAGTCCAGACTTCAATCGGGTTTGGAACTTATCTTATCTGTTTGTATTTTATGTAGAGGTTCTCTCCTGTCATTTAGGCTGCGTTTGGTAATTATCTGGAAAAATATTTTTGGCGTTTTTTCATTCTATAGGATAAAAAAACATAATAAAGTAGGAAAAATTACTTGATTACCCAGTTTTGGGTTTTCATTTACAAAATTACCCAACTTGTGTTTCAGTTAACTAAAAAACACAAAATTATGTTTGAGTTTACAAAATTACCCAAAATAGTGATTCCCCTTCATCTACCTAAGGGTGTCAATTCGTGGCCCGACCCGACTAAACCGATCGGGACCGACCGTTTATAAATCGGCCCGGTCTGGACCGTTTATTAAACGTGTCGGGCTTGAGCCCGGCCCGTTTATAAATGGTCGGTCTCGGTTTTGCTAATTGGACCGTCGAGCGCCCGATCGAGACAGACCGAACAACGCCCAACCGAGACCGGCCTATTGTGCACCGACTTGGCCCGACCCTTTTAATGATTGTAAAATACCTATTTTTACCCCCCAAATTAAAGAATAAAAACTAAAAAGTAAAGACATGTTCACATTTTAAATAATAGTTATATTTGGTATCATTTATTGATTTATTTTCATTTTTTTGGGCTTGCATGAGTAGGCCGAAATATAAGAGCACATTCTAAAGAGGGCCCGTTTAAAAACCGATTAAAGCCCGTTTAACATTAAACATGTCGGTAGCCCGGTTAAGGCCCGACTAAAACCCGATTAAGGTAGCCCGATTATAACCCGAGGCCAACCAACCGACCGAATGTAAAGTGTACCATGCCCTCAATAACTAAGTCCGATTAGTTAAATGGGCAGACACGGTGTAGCCTTTGAAAGTCTTCAAGACCGATTAAACCCGACCGAAATCGGACCGGCCCGACCGGTTGACAACCCTACATCTACCTATATGTTTTGACATTTTTACCCCTAACCATGTTCTCCCCTCCCCTTCTTTCCTCTTCCTTCAACTATCTATCAGCAAGCTTCCTTGCTAGCCTTCTCACCATCGAATACCTCGCACCTGTCTTGCCATCAGCATCAATTAAGCCAACATCTGAGTCATTGAGGCTTACGGTGCGGACCACCCTTGGAGCAGCTCCCCCTCACAACTGCTTCTACCAACATGACCCACCTCCTTCTGCCCATCGAAGGTCGATGTTCATAAGACCTCTCTTTGTGTCTCCATTCCGGTTGCTGACGACGGCCAACAACTGCAACCTCGCATTCTCTCTCCCCATTCTCTTTGTCCCCTCGCTCTTTCTAGAACCCTCTCCTTTTGTCTTTTTTGTGTTAGGAAAGAATTGAATGGGAATGTTCCAACGATTTCCATGAAAGAGAGCCTTAGAAGTTACACAATGTCAAATGATCAATGATCTGGAGATTTGTGGAGGTGGCAGCATTGATTATAATCCCAAAGGGCCACGGTTTCTATGCAATGGCGGAGCAATTGCTGGCTCGTTTTGAGATGTTTGAACCCGCGTACAAGAAATTACAGAATGCACCGGTGAGAATTTTCCACCAGAGAAATGTGTCAAAACTCATGATGGGCTTCCAACTACAGAGGTTAGTGTGAAAAAACCTAATCCTCTTCTGCACGCGCTTGGTACAAGGGTACATCACCTACCTCAACGGTCCCCTCAATCTCAATGACCGCATCCGCTTCGATTTTGACCCAAGGCGCTTCCAAGGTTTCCGATCAGGAAGCAAGGACGACCCATCACCGGCTTCCCACTCAGGCGGGTGGACTCAGTCGCATCGCAGTTGGTCGAGTGGAAGGCTGGAACCCCAACCTGCATGCACGCATAACGTTCTCCCCCTCAACACCAAAAAAAAGCAAGGGCGGAGATCTCTCGGTGGCGGCCGAGGTGGTTGTGGCCCAGTGGTGGCAGTTGTTTGTTGAAGAGAAGGAATTAGGGGTAAAAATGGCAAAACATATAGATAGATGGAGGGGAATCACTGTTTTAGGTAGTTTTGTAAATACAAACATAATTTTATGTTTGTTAGTTAACTGAAACACATGTTGGGTAATTTTGTTAATGAAAACCCAAAAGTGGGTAATCATGTAGTTTTCCCAATAAAGTATTTGGTGTCAACTTGGTGTGCTAGAAACGCAAAATGATGGAACGATAAAACTGTGTTCCGTCATTTCCATTTCATTTCAAATACAAAAAAAAGTGAAAACTAGGGTAATCGTTCTTGAAACAGGTTCACCAAACACCATTTTTTGTTTTAAAACAACATTTTGGCATAGAAACTGAAATTTTTGTTTTTTACATGAAACGTCATTTTCTGGAACTGAATGACTACCAAAAGCAGCCTTAGCTCTTGCTCTTAGAAAAAATGAAGAATTCAAGGCATTTGACTCACTAGAAATAGTGAGCCAATCTCACATATGACACTTCACATTGATTTCTTATTTGGACATTCCTTTTACAGGAGGACGCCTCAATGAAAATCATTATCAATATCTGCTCTCTTGAGTTAATTCAAAGTTAGAGGATACTTACCAAAAAAATTAAAATGATGGAAATCTTAAATATTTCAGCATAGCAGGCAAACACATTCCTATTGAATCAACTTTTGCAACTATACCTCAATACTACATGTCAAGTTTCCAACTTCGTCGCTCATTAGTTAAGATATTTTTTTTTTTTTGGGTAAGGTCTCATTAGTTAAGAATTTACGCCCATGAGGGATAGCACTATACTTTTTACTTGGGTTTGGGGTGTGACAATTAAATGGTTTCTTTCGATCTCTTTGGTTGGTAGTAGATCTTGTTAGGGAAATCTTTCATCTCAGTGCTTAGGACACTCATTAACAATGGGAAGCTCTTAAAGAGAATTCATGGGGCATTTAATGAAACATAAGGTTGAGAAACCTCTACCAATATTGATCAGAACCTCTGTCACATGCACTTGAAGATTGGTCCCACAAACAAATCAGTCTTATATGGTCTGTTGTAGTCTTCCACACGGATCTCTCCCATAGCTCTATGAGCAAACTGTGTTTTCACGTAATGTGGCTGCAAGGACCATTGAGACTACTTATAGTAGTCCACCCAACTCTAACTATTCCCACAATAGATAGGCTGGGTTTATCCCTCTAAGTGAGTCAAACCACCATGGGCCCAATGGATCACCCACATTAGTGTGGGTCAAAACCTAACATTCTCCCACTTGGGTAATATTAATACAATATCTTTCCATTGGAGTCTGGCTATATATACCCATAGCTAAATACCCTCAATTTTAAACTTTGATTCAAACAACTTGCCCCTTCATGTTGAACAATAGCATAATACACCCCTCAATAAATGGCATGCATCTACATACTATCACAAACACAAGAAACACTTTACCAAAAACAAACACAAGAAATTCATTATTCAAATCACCTAGTAAAAAGACAAGGAAACTATGTTATACACGTGATCACATAAATGTGTTTCCTTATAAGTCTTTTCTCTAATTAGAGGCCAGCCTATCTTGAATTACCTAATAGGTAGAGACTTTGATATTAACCAGTACCTTGGCAAATCGCCATAATTTGATTTTAATATCGTTACTTTTGCAAATTACCTATGGTAAACCATCACGTTCTTAAATTACTAAATACATCCATAAATCACATATTTTGGCTAAATACCACCCTTTATCGTGACATATCAAAATCATAAATATGATAACCACATAACAACAAAATGTTCTTTGTATTAAAATACTCATAGTCAAAAAATAAGTAAATACATATGCTCTTACTCAACTAGAAAATAAAAACTCCCACTAAACAAACATATCAAATATCCTAATACACCTATACTAGAGACATGAGCCTTGGAGGCTCCCACTGGCAAAGCTTTGGTGAGCGAATCTGTCATTATCTTCTCAGTAGCCATATGATGAACATCGATCTCCTCATTACCAGCCTTCTCCTTGACAAGCAGGTACTTGATCCCAATATGCTTTGAATTGACAAACTTCTTATTGTTTTAGATAATACACTGCTGAGCTATTATCACTCCACAACCTCATGGATCAAGAAATTGAGTCCACAACCTTCAACTTAAAAATGAATTTCATCAACCACATAGCTTGCTTGGTTGCTTCATAGAGTGCCATAAACTCTACATGTATAGTGGACGAGGCAAGAATGGTTTGCTTAGCCTTTCTCTACAAGATAGCTACACTGCCCATTAAGATGATGTAGCCCGGGTGGACTTTCTATCATCCGTGCAACCACTGAAATCAGAGTCAAAATACTCTGTCACCATAAGTCTATCACCACCATTGTAGACTCTTGAAGTCCTTTGTCCTTTGTAGATACCTCATCACTTTCTTGGCTGCTCTCAAGTGAGCTATACTAGCATTCGATTGAAACCTTCTAAGCACACTAATGGCAAAGATAATATATATATAGATGAGGGCACAACTGAGCTTAAATAAGGCTCCTTACAGCTGAAGCATAGGGATTGTCCTCGATCAAGCTCATTCCCATGTCAGTCTTTGGGCACTATTGTTTGTTCAACTTATCTCCTCGCTAATGGGTGCATCACCATCTGAGCACTGAGAAATGTTGAACCTCTTTAGGGTAATGTCAATGTAGGCACACTGGGACAGTCAGAGGAGTCTTCATCTTTTGTCACAATTGATCTCTATCCCAAGAGCATAACTGGCCACATCCATATCTTTCATCTCAAAGTTCTCATATGGGAACCGTTTGGTCTCAAGAAGTAAATACATGTCATTATTGGCTAGTAAAATATCATCAACATACAACACCAGGAAATTAAATATGCTCCCATTGACCTTAATATAGATGCATTGGTCTATGGGGTTCTCAGCAAATCCGAAGGATGTCACATCCTGATCAAACTTCAGGTACCACCTTAATATAGATGCACTGGTTTATGGGGTTCTCAGTAACATCAAATTTGTTTTGGTTCAAACTATCAGATGGTTTGATTTCTTAGTGTTGGTTTGAATTCATATACTTAGGAATTGGATGTAGCATTTGATCTAATGTTAGTAGGTAGAATGGGTTTACATGACCACGTACAGAACTGTATGACCTCTTGTACCTTATGATGCACTGGAGTCTGATCTCTTTCCCACTGTGTAGATTAGGTGTTAACCTCATTAGATGTTTCTGCCATGATTTATCTTTAAAAAAAAAAAGTCAATCCCTAAGTGCTTCACTTAACTGTAAACTGGAATCCAACCCAACACGGATTCCCAATTTACCGACCCCCAACAATTACACAAAAATAAAAAAGATAGACTTTGACAGGTGGTATCACCCCATCTCACCCCTACACCCCCACCGAAAAACGTATTTCTAACTCATTATTCTAATTAACTATATAGTCTCATTGTCTCATCAAGAAAAGCCATGTGTTATTATTATTATTATTATTATTGATTGTTCTAGGAGGGTGGGTCCCCTACAAGAACAAGAGAGGCTTAAGCCAATCTCAGTTTGGGTATTGCAAGCAACCCAAACTCTCTCTCTCTCTCTCTCTCTCTCTCTCCCCCCCCCAAAGTTGAGGAAAAAAATCCCTAGGTGACCAAGGGTGTTCTAGTTTGGAAAGCAAAATGAAGATCCCTTCGCAGTCAAAATGGAGTATATGCTTTAAGAGTTCATCGTTTCATTGACAATTCGAAGTTGTATGATTGAAAATTGCTGATTTCGTTTGCGTCGTTGAACCCTCACCCCAACCTAACATGGCCACCCGTAATATCCCACCCCAAAATTATCCCATGTAATTACCCCATGAGATAAAAAGAGAAAAATGAGAAAGGAAGAAGAAAAAAATGAAAAGAAGAGAGGGGGATTCGTGAGTAGGCTTTCCCCTCACATTGATTTTGAAATTAAAGGAGAGAGGGAGGTGAGGGAATAGGTGGGTTCCACCTATTCCCTCACCTCCCTCTTTTATTGATAAACAAATAAAAGAAAAGAGAGAGATGAGATTGATGTGTGTGTGAGTGTGATAGGTAAAGACAAGGGACAGAGGGAGTGTGCATATGCAACTTCTCTTCAAATTAATGTTGGATTTTAAAATAAAATAAATGAAGAGGGAAAAATTGTGTTTCTGAGAGAGAGAGAGAGAAAGAGGGCTGAGTAAAAGGAGGACCCTATATGTTTTAGACGACTACTACTACTACTACCACTACTACTAATAATAATAATAATAATAATAATAATAATAATAACAATTAGTAGTAGTAGTAATAATAATAATAATAATAATAACAACAACAATAATAACAGTAGTAGTAATAATAATAATAATAAGAGGAAATTACACTCCCCTCCCCTGACCTTTGGCTTAATATCATGTTCCCCCACGTACTTTCATATATAGAACTAACTTCCCCTGTAGTTTGAAAATTCTAACTAACGACCCCAAAGTGACTGATGTTATTAAATTGGCATGTAAAAAGACCATTTTACCCTTCTAGTGTTGTATACATATTCTAATCCTTCTCTCTCTCTCTCTCTCTCTCTCTCTCTCTCTCTCTCTCTCTCTCTCTCTCTCTCTCTCTCTCTCTCTCTCTCATCAAAACCTCCGAACACTTGGAAGAGAAGTTGCCAAGCTTCCTCTCGCCCAGGTGTTTCTCCTTTCTTAAGGTCGCCGAGCTTCATCTCTCCCAGGCATTGTCGCCAAAGGTCTCGCCTAGCTTCGTCAAGGTCAGGATTAAAGCTCCTGATATGTATTATCTCTTCCTTCTTTCTCTCTGATTTGAAATGCCATGAATCACCCTTAATCTCTTACTGATTTGAAATCGATTAACCCCAAATGTTTCTCTAAATACTTGTAAGTGTGTAGAGGGACTTAAATGCTGAATTGAAATCGATTGTAGGTAAATGGTGGTGTAAATGATCTCCTAAATCCTTTCTTTTTTTCTTTCACATATACATGACTACTGGTTTGGTCTCTACTATGCTGGTGTTTAGGTTTTTTTTTTTTTGGCTAATCATTTATAATGGGCGGATTATCGACAATTGGAAAGCTTGTATGATAATCATGGACTAATGTTGCTAAATTTTTTATGGACAATTGGTTGATAATTTCCACTTTTAAATTATTATCATAATGATAGACTAATTCCTAATTTTCTCATGCAATTTTTTTGTTGCAACTTTAACAGATAAATGTCTACTTTGAGTGTGAATACCAACAGTATTGAAGTTCTTAAGTACAGATGCGTACAATGTAGATGCAAATGGAAAGCGGTCATAAGGATATCAGAGACAAATGATAATCCAAATAGGCTATTTTATAGCTGCCCAGAGTTGAATGGTTGTAACTACTTTGCTTGGTGTGAACCCATCAATGAACCAACAACTATATTACCAATGGGAAACCCTTCATGCCCAGATCAATTGCATACATTGCAAGATAATGTACGGAGATTGCAAGAGGAGATGCAGGGGTTACGAGAGGTGTTAAGTTTGTTGCGATAGGATATACACATTGAAATTATTAGATTGGATGAAATAGAAAAGTTAGGTAGCTCAATGAAGCTTGTATATTCATTCATGTGTGTTTTCCTTATTGGGATATTTGTAAGTGTTTGTATGAGTAAAAAAGTGTGACAACAATGTATCAGATGTAACTTAGAATTTTAAGGATAATGTTAATGTTTTGATCTAATATGACTTGGATATGACTTAGGATTATCTTTCATCAATGGTCTTTTTTTGACCTAATATGGCTTAGATATATCTAACTATTGATTATAAAAAAAAATTGGGCAGTATGCCATTTGTTTGGTGGACAAAAAAATAGACCTGATAAAGCATATATATGTACCATTTCATAAACATCATATGAAAGTGACAAAGAACAACATCCAAAATATCCAACACCATCCGACAATCATCCACAGTTTAAGTCCCAAAAATAAGGAAGTTTAAATTCCATAGTATATTCCAAATCCCATAAGTATTACATAAGTCTAACTCCCACAAGTCTTCCACAGCTTCTCTTTTGCCGTCCTTTTCTCCTCCTTTGCTTTCAATTGTGCTCTAACCCTTGATTGGTGGTTATCTACAGTGGTTGTTGTGGAGGCCTGTGACCTAGTCACCACCTGTGAAGATTGACTTCCACTGATTTCCTTTCCCTTTTCCTTTCCTTGCATACAAATTGGATACATGTATTATGTACATTGTTATAAAATGAGAATCAAATGTGAAGAGTGATCATATAAATACCTTCGGTTTCACTGTCAAGCTAGAGGCACTATCCCCCTTTCCCTTCACCTTCACTAGAGGTCCTGTGCACCTCCTTTTGTTGTGACCATCCATTTTATATCTGTCACATCTGACAGTGTTTGATCTCTTCCTATACTCACCTGATGGTCCTTCACCTTGTTCCTTCTTCCGACTTTTATGTGGTCTTCCCACTAGTCTCTTCAAAGGAGGGGGCTGAACAACACCCATTGGATGATCTTCTGTCAACTGATCAAGTCCAGCTAAAGCATGTACTTTGTCCTTGTATGTTGCCAAATATTTTTCAACATTGTAATACTCGTCACAGTACTTCTCCAAGCTCTCTCTTGAATTTGATACAAGTTGCGGCATGCCTACATGGTATTCCTGAACCATTCCAGACCATGCAACCACAAGATTGATTCTTCAAATCAACCACATACCTACCTTGGTTTTCAATGACTTCAAACTCATCAACACCTAAACTAAGTACCATACACTCCCTAGCTTCAGTGGCTTTGGCATTCAACTTCTTGTTTATGCATGGCGTGACTCTTCCCTTGTAATTGCAACCATGTTGATATCTTTTATGCATTTTTTCCATTAGGGTCTTTCTAATTTCATCAACAAGAGTAAGAATGGGCTTACGGCTAAAGGGTGCAATCAACTGATTAAATGACTCGGTCATATTGTTAGTGATATGATCACTATTGCACCTAACGTCGAATGCATGCCTAGCCCACATCTTTGAAGGATGCTTACTTAGCCACTCATAAGCTTTCTGGTCAATGCCCTTCATTTCATTCATTGCCTTCTTAAAAAAAAAAGATTTGATGCTTTTGCTACCATCCAGAAATACCTTTTTAGTAACACACTTGGGTGAAGTGATTTGGAGTTCTGATACAAATGCCTATAGCACCATCTATGATGACAACCCGGGAATGTATCACTGATGGCCTCACAAAGTCCCTACATAAAACAAATGTACAATAATAACAGTCAATAAGTATATAGAAACCATATAGCAATTAATTACTCTTAAAAAAGAAAGAAAATATTCAACAATTACCTTTTGTTTTTCATACATAAATGTGATTGGGGTGTCTTCTATGGTCCTATAGAAAATTCCATATAAGTTGCTCAAGAACCATTCCTAGTTGTCTCTGCATTCAGCCTCTACCACACCATATGCAACAGGAAACAATCCTTTGTTTCCATCAACAGATACTGCAACCAACAACACACCTCCATATGTGCCTTTGAGATGACATCCATCAATCCCTATGAATGGTCTACAACCATTCAAGAACCCATTCATGCATGCCTTGAAACAAACAAATATTCTTTTGAAAACTAGAGGGCCAGACAAAACTTGCCTAGGATGAAATTGGATTTTAAAAACAGTCCTAGAATCTCTTTCTCTTACCATATCACTATAACTAGGTATCTTGGCATATGACTTGCCATGACTCCCTTCAGTTTGTTCCCTTGCTTTCTGTTTAGCCCTGTACAATGTAATGTAAGGCACTTTATTGTGATTTTTTTCCATAATATAAGCTTCTATTGCACATGAAGATGTCAGGATCTGCTTTCAACTACGAAGACATGTGTGAGGCTATCCAAGTGGATGTAATGTCCTTGTTCACATCCTCCTATCCACAACAATGTTCTTTACACATTGACTTGATCATAAAAGTTTTGCTTCCATCAGATAAAGGCGAAACAAATATTTTTCATGTACAGTACAACCAGTTGCTGCACAAATAACTCTTACTCTTGTTTTTTCATTCTTAACTCGTAAGATCTGAAACCCACCTTGAATCATATAATCCTTAAGTACTGACCGGAAGTGGTTCACATCGTCAAATATCATCCCAACTTCTAACTCTATTTTTCCATTTGGATCATATCTGTTGTCATGCTGCACAAATGGTTCATAAAATTCTTCTGAATCATATTCAGGATCATCCACAGGCCTATCCATATCACTATCTTCTTCATTTTCAAAAACATTCATATTTTCATCTTCAAGATCATCATCCTCATCACTATCCACAATTTTGTCTTCATTATCAGATCCACACTGCCAATCAGCATCACTATCATCTTCAATATCATCACAGCCCATGCTCTGCTGAGCATCCTTCCCTTTAGCAATGCCTCTATGACCAGATCTAGTATCCACTGTCCTCTTCTCTGTATCAATCCCATCCATCTTACTGTAACTGAAATTATTGCTAGATCCCCTAAATGTAGCACCAACTCGCTTAACTTAATGCTTTGCCCTGGCAGACACGAAATTTTGCTCTTGTTGTACAACACCACCATAACCAGTTTGACTCTGTTGAGCATGACTACCAAGTCTGGACTGACTTTGCTGAACATCATCACCAATCCCACTCTGATTTTGATGAACATGAGTAACACCATCATAAAATTCTTGTTCGAATTCACTATAATGATTGTCTCGAGTGATCAATTTACCCTCGAATCTATTCACTGTGTAGGGGGAAGATGGGTGCTCATCAAAAAGGAGATCATATACATACAAGTTAATTGAATCAACTCCAGCATGCAATCTAAACAAAACATACACCTTCTCATCTGTATCCACTTCAATAGCTTGGTTACCCGGCGATATGCACTTGACTTTAAAGTAGCAGTATGACCAATAGGGACATGTCTAATAACTATATTGTAGATGTCACAAACCAAGTCCCTATAGCAATAGAATTCTAGATCAACCGTTGTAGGTTCTGAAGTCTTTCTATAGAAGTGATAGAAGATAGTTGCCTTGATTTCCATTCCAGTTACTTACTTGTATGCACTGGTTCAGAGTATAATAGAGTGCTACATGATCAGTACATATTAGGCTAGATGCAAACCCAAACCAAGATGAGAAGGCACACATCACTCCATAAGAGACAATATGTTTTGATATTTGCTTTCACATTTACAATTTAGCATTCATATTAATAAACACAACCAAGAAGACCCTTAACTTGGATAATAAAGAATAAAAAAAGAGATCCCAAATGTTAATGGTAAACTAATGAAATCATTCTTATACATTTGCACATCTACTTTACAAACAAGGGGTAATAACAAGCAAAAAGGAAGCAAATATGGCTTGCAAACATTAGGGAAAAATTTTGATCCTCCATATAGGTCAAGAGAAAGGCAGATTCAAGAAATATGAGACTGGCCATTAACAATTACTAGTCTTACTTTCCTATATTCCTTACAAAGTATGTGTAATTCAGAGAGAGAGAGAGAGAGAGGTGACAATGCAGGAAACAAATAAAATAGGTTCTCTTCCCAGTTAGGTTTTGATTTGCAAAATGAGGGGAAAAAAATAAAAAAATTACCAACAGTTTAAACTGAATAAGAACTAGTAAAGCCAGATCAAATAAACTCAATATATATTGAGATGGTAAGCTTCAGTTATTCTAAACTAATATGTTTCCTGTTCCTAAACAAAGTGAAGAAATAATCAAATTAAAGGGTACAAATGTGTAATCGAATCTGAACCATCAGTACAAGCCACCTGTAAACTGAAATGAAACATATTATAAATCAGACTGGAAAATTCAAAATGGGACTACAAACAATATTGGAGTTTTCTCTTGGCCTGCCAAGGTAGGTTAGATCAGACTGGAGGCCTCTTTTTACATCTAAAAGGTGAGCTTAGTTGGGCAAGACCAACCTACAGCCCATAATTTTTTGTGCCAAACCAAGGCAGCCATTAAATTCCACGCTCGCATGGTAGCTTGGTGTAGAGCGAGGTAGTAATCAAGCCTAAAATAAGAAAGGAAAAAGAAACCTACGTAACTAGTAAACTAATAGCATCACTTCCCATTGTGCAATAAGTTGAAAATCTAATCTTTAATCTCCAGTTCTCTATTAATGTAAGAAAACCCCAAGCTTTCATTGTTATCTCAATGTAATGAGAATTTGGGAAAACTCATTTTCTGAAAGTGAGTCATTAAAACAAGTAAAGAACTCACATAATAGAGCGACCAACGTTGAGGGTCGAGAGATTAGTGGCGATGGTCAAGGGATTAGCAAAGAGGGACTTTTTCTCCGTACGAATCATGACGATGACCAAGGATCGACCAATGAATGCTCGACGATGGCTGCAGAGAGTAGCAAATGTGATGACGACGATGTCCAAGGGGCGACCAGCGACAACCACTAGCGATGACCACCGACCATCTAAAAGAGCAGCGATCGACGAAATGAAGGTGATAAGGTTACAGAAAACCAAATCCCTAAATTCGTTCTCCCTTTTCTTAAATGGGTTTAGGTTAGGTCGATTTACCCTTCAAAGGTGAAGAAGGGTAATTTGGTCATAGAAATAGCAACTTAAGTGATGATGTCATCACTTAACTGGTAAATCTAACAAAAAGGGTACGTTAGTTAGAATCTTCAAACTATAGGGGAGGTTAGTGCTATATATGAAAGTACGTGGGGGGAACATGATATTAAGCCAAAGGCCAGGGGAGGAAAGTGTAATTTCCTCTAATAACAATAATAACGGAAGAGAAAATTAAGTCGATAGAGAGAGTATACAAGAAAGAGAATGAGAGAGGATGAATGTAGGTTTAATTAAATAAAAGACATTCAGTTATATAGAAATTTAACTCACTAGTTATGCACTAATTGAAATGCAAAGGGAAAAAAATAAAGATCTATAAGAAAGAAAGAAAAGAAAAAAAAAAGAAGGAACAGAAGGAAAGGAAAAACAAGAGTCAGATAGAGCTATGAGAAGGAGATGGGAGAGAGACCGAGAGCCAAGAAGTGGGATGAGAAAGTAGTGATTAGGAAAAGTTTCTGTACAGGTAGCTATACCCGGTGTAAGTGGACCATGCCCTAATTCACTTAATATGCATGAGATTCTCTATAGTATGTATATATTTTCATGTATGGAAAATAGTTTTAAAGCACAGTTCATGAAAGAGGTTTTAAGCATAGTTTCATATCCGCCAAGAAACGTGGAAGTGAGACCCAGGTCAAGATACTACCTAGATCCTTTGAGCCTAAGAGCAAGACAAGGGAGAGGAGTTGAGACAGGTCAATAAATTACCCGATGAGGTGATATGAACAAGAGATTTTAACATGTTATGAAAAATGTTTTTATGCATGCATGAGAAATGAATGAAAGTTTAAGTGTATGTACTAAGTATGATTATGCCATGTTCCATCTTACTGAGCTAATTCCCTTTAGCTCACCCCACTACAGGTTCATGTCTCACAGATCAGGTGTAGTTTCGCATAGAGGAAAGGTCAATTGAGGAGAATTGAGGAAATATGTTTTTGGAGGATTAAACATATTTTATTATATTTGGTACATAGGGTACGTGATGTGTATGATTTGATTTATAGAGATTTGATTTGTATATTTGGGTTTAATAAATTTTGTGTATATTTGATGAAATTTATCAGAGTACAGAATGAAAGCATGGTGGGTCTCATGAATAGTAAGGTGAATAGTAAAGGTCAGCCCATGATTGATTGATCATAGTTTTGAGGATTTTAAGTTGATTGACTATTTTTATGTCATTATTTAATGATGGCCTGCAAGGGCCTGCACCCATATTTCACTCGGATTTGGGGGTGTTACGAGATGGTATCACAGCCAAGTTATTTAACAGGACATAATTTAGGGTGAGATATTACTACTACTACACCCGAATTATTAACGGGCGATCAAAATGGTATCAAAGTAAAACCTGACATCATGTGGGCATCACTTTTAGTCCCACGTCAATTAGTGGAAAGATCCTGGTCAGTGGATCAGTTAACTAGTTGATGATAAATGATCCTTTTGAGGTTGATGATAATTACAAATTTCAAGGACGAAATTTATTGAAGGAGGGAAGAATGTAATATCCCACCCCAAAATTATCCCATGTAATTACCCCATGAGGTAAATAGAGAAAAATGAGAAAAGAAGAAGGAAAAAAATAAAAAGAAGAGAGGGGGTATTTGTGAGTAGGCTTTCCCCTCACATTGATTTTGAAATTAAAGGAAAGAGGGAGGAAGGTGAGGTGGAAACCACCTATTCCCTCACCTCCCTCATTTACTGATAAACAAATAAAAGAAAAATAAAAGAAAGGAGAGGGATGATAATGATGTGTGTGCAAGTGTGATGGAGGTAAAAACAAAGGATAGAGGGAGTTTGCATATGTAACTCCTTTTTAAATTAATGTTGGATTTTAAAAATAAAATAAATGAAGAGGGAAAAATTGTGTTTGTGAGAGAGAGAGTATGACGACCCAAGAATACGATAAATACCAGACTCACTTGGGAGATCGGTGAGGATGTGCAAACTTTAGTCCCACATCACCCAGGGAGAGATTACTGGGCTAGTTAATAACCTCTAGCCTCCTTAACATGGCATAATGCATTTTAAAGCCTTGAGGCCCATGAGCCAAATAAGACAATATTGTGCAAGGTTAATAGGGTCGGGATGTTACAAATACCATTTGTTTGCACACCCTCACCGATCTTCCAAGCTCTCTAGTACTTGACATATTCTTGGTGGGGACATCTCACCGATCTCCCAGGCGGGTCTGATACTTACCGTATTCTTGGGTCATCACATTTCCCCCTTTTTAGCATAATGTCTCCGCTATGGCCCTACACACTGTCAAGGTCAACTCTGATACCATTTGTAATGCCTCGGCCCCATTTATCTTGCATAATATTGTCCTCTTTGACCCATGGGTCTCAAGGCTTTAAATTAAAAAAATAAATATTAATACTAATAATAATAGTACAACAACAACAACAACAACAACAACAATTAGTAGTAGTAGAAATAACAATAATAATAACAAATTAACGGAAGAGAAAATTAAGTCGATAGAGAGAGTATACAAGAAAGAGAATGAGAAGGATGAATGTACGTTTAATTAAATAAAAGACATTCAGTTATATAGAAATTTAACTCACTAGTTATGCACTAATTGAAATGCAAAGGGAGAAAAATAAAGATCTATAAGAAAGAAGGGAAAGAAAGAAAAGAAAAAAAAAAGGAACAAAAGGAAAGGAAAAACAATAGTCAGATAGAGCTACAAGAAGGAGATGGAAGAGAGACCGAGAGCTAGGAAGTGGGATGAGAAAACAGTGATTAGGAAAGGTTTGTGTACAGGTAGCTATAACCGGTGTAAGTGGACTGTGCCATAATTCACCTGATATGCATGAGATTCTCTATAGTATGTATATATTTTCATGTATGAAAAATAGTTTTAAAGCACAGTTCATGAAAGAAGTTTTAAGCATAGTTTCATGTCCATTAAGAAATGTGGAGGTGAGACCCAGGTCAATATGCTACCTAGATCCTTTAAGCTTAAGAGCAAGATAAGGGAGAGGAGTTGAGACATGTTAATAAACTACCCGGTGAGGTGATATGAATAAGAGATTTTAACATGTTATGAAAGATGTTTTTATGCATGCATGAGAAATGAATGAAAATTTAAGTATATGTACTAAGTGTGATTATGCCATGTTCCATCTTACTGAGCTATTTCCCTTTAGCTCACCCCACTATAATTTCATTTCTCACACAGATCAAGTGTAGCTTTGCACAGAGGAAAGGTCAATTGAGGAGAATTGAGGAAATGTATTTTTGTAGGATAAAATGTATTTTATTATATTTGATACACAGATTACATGATGTGTATTATTTGATATATGGATATTTGATTTGTATATTTGAATTTGATAGATTTTGTGTATATTTGATAAAATTGATCAGAGTGTGCAATGAAAGCATGATGGGTCACATGAATAGTAAGGTGAATAGTAAAAGTGAGCCCACGATTGATTGACCAAAGTTTTGAGGATTTTAAGTTGATCGACCATTTTTATGTCGTTATTTAACGGCGGCCTGTGAGGGCCTGCACCCATATTTCACCCTGATTTGAGGGCGTTACACCACCACTTGAGTTGAAATGGATTTTGCTCTTTGAATGAAACTTACTTTGAATGACTGAAATGTTCAATTGGATGGATGAAGTATGATAAAAAAAAAAATAGCATCATATATACAAAGGGTCCTCAAAGGGAGAAAGACCTATGGCTAGCTAACAGTTGAAATGTTGAACAATATAAAGTAGTGGAATGAGAAAGATCTAGAGAGAGAATATACCTATGTTGAATTGTTGGTGTTTGAAGCATTGTAAATGCCAAAGACAAAGGGTTGCATAGATATTGATGCAAAGGCCAAAGACAAAGGGTTACTTGATCGTGATGGAGGGGCCTATGAAGAAGTGAAGTACTTTTTACAGTCCTTTTATTGTAACTCAATTAGTCACTTTGAGTAATTCAATAAAAAAATTTATTCACTTTGAGTACCTATATAATTATTATTATTATATACTTGCTATATAGGCCCATAGGGTAGGGTTAGGTTGGGTCAAGACCTTAACCCACGCCCAGCCCGGCCCATCCCGGCCTTGGGCCTCAAATTCTCAACCCTAACCCACTCTCCAGGCTGAAATATCAGCCCAGGCCTTATCCGGGCTTAGGGCGAGTTCAGGTTGGCGAGGCTTTTTTTACACCCCTACTTTTCGAGCTTCGCCTAGTCCATTTGGTACGATTTCAAGTCTTGAAGTCTTTAGGAATTGAGTCATTCATAGTTAAATTTCCTTTTTGCCAAGGCCTACATTCAAAACTAGATTTTTTTGAATTTTTCTTTTGGTTTCATTAATCTTTTTAGGTCTTAATTAATATAATGGATGGGGATGTAGCTTTAGGAGCGTAGTCTAGGAAATACAAGTGTAGGATGGGCATGGCTGGCTCGCGATACCGACACATAGCATAGGAACGTTAAAATAGGAAATTCATAATGTTATATGATCATTTTCATTTGCTATCGGAGGGTTGACCCATCATCTAGTCCACAATCCATTTTTCCCTTTTATTTTAATCTTATTTATAATTTTGATTCCGCCCTTGTAACTTGATCCATTACATGGTTATTTTATGTAATAGCATAACCTATTTTATTGTTGTCTTTATCGGCAACCTCAACCACGTGGTGGTGATGACGTGGTCAGCTTGGGTGATGTGGTTGGAAGTGGTGATATGGCAGCATTCGATGTCTCTGATGAGATAACAGTGCTACATAGTGCGTATAGAGTTGATTTATACATCTATAGTAGGTGGTGTAGGATTCTGGGTTAAAACTGGTAAATCTGATCTATTTACAATTGTAGACATTTTTGGATGTAAAAATTATTTTTCTTAAAGACGGTTTCTTAATGAAAAGTTTAAAGTGTAATTTATCCTGTCCAACGCACCTGATTTCGTCCAATTTTGATACCGTATGAAAAAGTTACGACATCCATAGTAAAAATTCGCTTATGTGAAAGTCAAGGGTAGTTTCGGCATTGGAGATAAATCCAATCTACAACGCGCTTGGTTTAGTCCTGTTTCGATTTTGTATGAGGAAGGTGCGGGATCGAAAAAGGTTCAGGGGCATTATGGTATTTTTATATGGCTTATTCTCACAATTAGGTCTTCTAAAAAGTTGTAGAGCGTCAAGTCATGGTTCCAACGCACTTTGTTTCGTCTTGATGGGATATAAAGAAGTTATGTGCATTTTGCGTGAAGCTGGTCTGAAAGACCAACTCCAAAAAAGCCAAATAGCTCTCAGTGTTGGAGGGGGACTTTTAGAAATTAATGTTTGGAATGAGGGCTGATTGCAATTATTAGAAGAGAAGGGACTAATTGCAGTTTAATGAAGTGTAGGAGTTTCGATGTTTCGAGTGTGAAATGTGCGTTGATTGAAGATTCCATTTTCTATAGATCTTATTAAATCTCATTTACAAGAACCAATCCAACGCCAAGGTTCAATTTGCTTTTTCATAAAGCAAGAGACAACCCTCCGCCTTTTTGTCTGATGAAACCAATAGATTGCGACAATGCGTCTGACGCATTAGCACATGATGTCAGCGTGCGTCAATATGACGTCATCAAAGTCAAATCAAGCTCTATAATGATTGTTCATCTACGGCCTATATTAAATGACTGTTGCACTAATACTACGGCTAGGATTAAATATTCCTTTTGATTCTTGATTGACGGCCATGATTTCCCCCTCATTGCATGCACCGCCAACGTATGCCATGCCATTTAAGTAAAGATTCTATTTCTTGTATTCTAGTTGCTCCAAATTGAAATGGTCATAACTTTCTAACCACAAGGGTAAATGGGTCCATTCAAGTTGCCATCTCTCACAAATTTCACCATCTACCATATGACAGCAAAAAATAAGAGTTTTGAAGAGAGGAAGCCTACATATTTTTAAGGTGAAGCTCTCCCCTCAATTGATGGCCATTGAATGAGCTTTAAAGCTTTAAGTGAGTGATATATACTCCATTAAAGGCTGGTTTGTGAGGTTGGTATGCTCTATCTGATGGCGAGTTAATTCCAAACCAAGAAAGGAAGAAGGGAAGAGAGGAGAGTAACTGGTTGTTACTTGGTGCTTTGAAGCGCAAGAAGACAAAGGGAATAGAGGAGAACAAGGGAGAGCCTATTAATGGAAGTTCTAGTGGTTAATGTAAGTTCCCAGCTCATCCTAGGTAACCGGTTGTGAGATTCCCTAACTCATAACTCTAAATTTACATTACATATATGTATGTGATAATGTATGTACGCTAGGAGTAGTTGTGAATGAATTGTATGCATGCTAGATAGTTGTGGATGTAAATACTAGGTAGGGCTTGACTTTAGGGCACTACTCTAGGGACAGACATATTTTTGAACCTCAAAAAAACTCTGTGTTGTGAGGGTGCCGTTGTTTGCATTATTGGAAATGTTTATGAGAGACTGAGTATACATATGACTGTGTGTAAACATGGATAGGTACAGGCAAATGTATATTAGAGTTTACAAAGTTAGACATTGGGATAGGTTTTTGGGGATCATAATTGGACTCACTGATTCACCCCCCCTCTCAGTGACAGTCGGGTTACAATATGAGCATGATTCCATCATGTCCAAATTCATGCTTCATTTTAATTCAACTCTTTATCATATATTATGTTGAATATTAAATTTTACGGTGAAATATAAAATTACCTTGTCATATAGTCGCACACATACACATGCTTATACTCTTAATTTAAGGTAGCAAGATCTAGCAACTTGGCTAAGGCAAGCATATTCTTCAACCCAACTTAAATTAGGATTTTTACTTATGACTTAGTGTGAAACTAGCAAACAGGATTCACATAGCAAAAGTGTAGATAAAAGGAGACCGACCTCCGAGTCAGGTGAGTCAGGTGCCTAACACCTTTTGAACTCGTAACTTGACACTCATCCAGAGATCTGGAACGTGGACTGCTCCTTATCCAGTTGATGAGTTGTTAGTTTCTCTCTACTAAGTGGAGAGAAATATTTTGGGTCCTAGGCCCTCGTACCTAGGTAGCGACTCCTAATTTTGGTATTTGATGTGTCTTCCTGTGATATCAAGATGCATATCATATCCCGACACTATCATGTATAACCATGTGGTTTCCCCTTGAGAGATTTCATCCCAAATCTCTACAGTTTGTTTATTTCTTTTATAATTGTTTTCCTAAGATTCGGCACTTATGACGAGGTAAATTGTGGGTCCCACCTCATTGTTACATATTAAAAAAGGTACAAGCTATAAATCGCTATGTGAGAACGTGATTGTTCAACATCAAAGACAACAACAACGTTACGATCTGTTTGGGTTCCCAAAAATCAAATCATGCCTTAACCAAAAAATGGTAGAAATTACTTTGGAAATTGAACATCCACCCAAAATTCAATATATTTCTATGGAGAATATCCAACAATGGCATCCCAGTCAGAACACTGTTAGGGAAATGGATGAATATAGATACCTCCTGTGTATTCTGTACCCAACATGAAGAAACTACATCCCACCTTTTCTTTTTGTGTGATTTCTCTTCACACATTTGGACGGCCGGACCACTGGGTTTGCGTCTCCAAACCTTAAATCCAACATCTTTTGAACAAGTAAAATTTGTCCTCAATAATAGAACACTTCCCCAATCACTTTTGGTATGGTTTTTTAATGTTTTTACTATCACTTTATACTATATCTAGAAACATCGGAATTAAATAATTGCATCCAGTACTAAACATAACCCTTCTCTTGTATTGACAAATATAAATAAATGGATTACTAATATTAAGCTATTTCCCATATGTTTTAATGATTCCATTTTATGCCATATAGATGGTCCAGCCAACTTGGCTGCATGTTTTCAAAACCTTTTTTTGACATACCCAGTTTTAGTTTGTACTAGTGCAACTAATATTTTGAACTCATCCTCAGGGTGGGCTTATAGAATACTTCTCCAGGGTAAGTTTAGGCTCATAAACACAAATTCTATTACAGCTACTCAAAGAGAAGAGGTCGAGGCAGAAGGTATATTGGCAGGCCTAAAAATGGCGAACCATAAGGGATGGAAGATAATGAATTTTGGTTCTTGGAATAAAAGTTACTTCAACTTATTTAAGACCAAATTGAGGAACATGGCCAATGCTACATCTTGCTACTTTTTTGCAAATTAAGAATCTCTCAGATACTATAACCTTTTATGGTAAAGATATAGAAAATTGCCCACCTATGCATCAGATACTATCCATAGTCCTCTCAGAAAGAACCTCTAAAGGATATGTAAATAATGTAATTATTTAGTTTTTTGCTGTTTCTAGATTTTTCTCCTTTAAAAAAAAAAAAAAAAGTCAATAACGACAACGATGACATAACAATGATGATGACAACAACAATAACAATAACAACAACGATAACAATAACAACAACAATATTCATAACAAACCTCAGTTTTATCCCAACTAAATGGGGTTGGCTACATGGATCTGTAAGGGTGAAAAAAAAAATATTAGAAGTAAAAAAAAGAAAGAAAAATAACACCACCACATAAACAACCCACCTAAAAGGGGTCATGTTGGAATTTAAATGATTATTTAAATTATTATAAGATTCAAATTATCTTTTGGTTTCTTGTGTCTTTTCGTTTCATTTGACCATCTTTCTATCTTCTTGTATGACCTCTCATATGTTTATCTCTATGTATTCTCAATGACCTTTCATGTATTTACAAATAACACTTGATATGGTCTCTTCATTTTTAGGACTTTGTCTCTTCATCTTTGAGACTCTTTTACTTCACTTTACAAGAGTCTTTGTCTCTTCAACTTGAGAAACTTTATCTCTTTCTCTTCTTGTGAGAGACTTGAGTCTTTGTCTCTTCACTTCGAGGGACCTTATCTCTTCTCATTCTTGAGAGAATTTTCCTCTTCATGTCTTTTTTAGAAGTCTCTTTTTCTCTATAAATAGAGGGGATCTCTAGTCATTGTACACACCAATGACCAATTACAAAGTTCACTCAAGTTATGGTGTATTATAAGGATTGAGATATTGTTTTACTCTCATTTTTAGGGCCCGTTTGGTATCGTTTCTGTTTCAGAAACGCCGTTTCGTTTTAAAAACGAAAATTTCAGTTTATGTGTCAAAACGCAGTTTTTAAACGAAAAAATGTTGTTTTAAAATTTCAGATTTTTATCAGGAATTTTTTTTTTTTGTAAAATGGAACGAAACTGGGAAGACGACGTCCAATCTCATTTTTTCAGTTT
>NW_024868551.1:12403-15509 GCF_013358625.1 Macadamia integrifolia | reverse complement strand
TTTTTTTTTTTCAGTTTTTGTTCCAAAAAAACATAAACGGACCATAAGTGCACCAAACAGAATATTCCATTTTTTCGTTCCAATAGAACGAAAAAACTCCAGAAACGTTTTTTTAGAACGATACCAAACGGGCCCTTAGTGTCTTTACTTAAATTTCTTTTAAGTGCTTTATCTTTAGTTTGAGCACAATGTTGGAGTACTCGAAGGAGTCAAGCAGCTGAGTGCACAACCATTAGGGGTGCCATTGGCCTATTTCATCATGGAGGCCGATATGTAACTCACCCGGTTGCACCATTGGGAGCGTCTACTGTCTTAAGGAGAGTGTCAAGTGACATGACTCAGTCCGTCTATTTTGCTAATATATTTTGTTACAGGATTCCTAAGAGTTCGTAGTTTGAAGATCTCTTGAAAGTTCAACAACTAAAGATAGTATGCTCTCTCAATATTCTGACACCACTTTTTCTAGTTTGGTCAATTTCCATTCCTTAGTTTTGGTCCTTTTGGATAATATGTATCCAAACCTTGTGTTTATCATAACTTTTTATCTAAAAGAACAAAACACATACACACACACACTTGGATAAACTTTATTGGACCTTATTACAATTGTAGAAACCATCATATGTGGTCCACTAGATTTGGATAAAGATCAGAAGAGTAAAAATTTGTAATTTAATTGAATCTTCCATTATAGTATTATTTGTCTTGGAGTACTTAGATTGGTACATCACTATTATGGTCGGCTTTCCTAGACCCTATTCTAGAGAATGTTGTTTCTTTATGATTTGGTTTTGGATTGATTCACGATGTATAAACGAAACTAAAAATAATGGGCCTGTTTGATTTTCTTTCTAGAAACTTGTTTTTCCGTTTTCCTATGCTAAAAAAAAAAAAAAAAAACCAAAAATTGTTTGATTTTTTTTGTTTTCGTTTCACTTGTTTTTCGAAATAGATATAGAAATCTTTGCCTATTTCTATGTCTAGAATCAGGAATGGAGAAACAAGTCAGACTTATTTTTCTGTTTTTAGAAACGAGTGGAAGGGACAAAAATTGTGAAAAACACGATACTTCACTCAACCTACACCTACCCCAACCCCAACCCATTGTTAAAATGTTGGACCTTAAGTGTATGGCCGCTATCAATCCCCCAATTTGGGCCTTCTCCATATAGTCGATATGGACACCAACAGAAACTTCTCGCTATCTGTATGTGGCGACTCTAACCTGGTTGTGCGAAACTCATAGTTACAGATTACCTTCATCATTTTGAAGCTCATCTCCACGAAGCATACCTGCAACTCCAATGTCATGCCTTCACTTGTGAGTTGCATAACTACAACGTCATGCCTTCACTCGTGAGTTGCATTCCTACAATGCCGTGCCTTCACTCGTGTCTTGAACTTTAGTACACTGTTAAAAACGTTTTGGGAAATAGAAAAATCAAACACCTTTTTGCAAGTCCAAAAATCGATTCTTGGCACAAAAATCGTTTTTGCTATTTCTAGATACAGAAACAATAGATACAAAACAAACGGAGTAATTAGTTCCCCGTGCTGAAGATGTTCCCGTGCTCTAGAAACAATAGAAACAAATCAAATGGAGTAATGAGTTCCCCGCGCTGAAGATGCTCCCATGCACCTTTTTATTAGTTTGCAAGCTGGTGTATACTTGCTCTAAGAAGGTAGCGTTCTCTTACCCAAAAATCAATGAATCCAAAAAATTGGGCAGAATGACATTGCTGATCTGATGCAGGCAACATCAATGCGGTCCAAAAGGAGGTATGGGAGCATCTTCTCTAATGGCGGAGGAGGGTACAACAGTCTTTTCGCACCTGTTCAGTCTGGGCGTTGGCTGCGCTTTACCGGGAAGAAAGAACGCTACCGTCAGAATATATATATATATATATATATATTTTTTTTTTCAGTGAAGAACCCGTCGCAATATTTACCGTTCTGCAACAGAGCGCCACCGGCCACCGTCACTATCCCTCAACATTATTTCCACAATATTACGTTTTCATAGAGTTCGCCATTACCCGCGCCACAATTTTGGTTCTCTGTTGCAGAACGGTAGCAGTTGAGGGGAACCCTTTGCCAAAGAGAAAAAGCCAACCCGATTGAACCGGGGCGTTGGATGATTTCTCTGACGTAGACGGCGCTGACCGGAGGCAATTCGAACTCAGTCTCAGATGGGCATGGATGAGGAGGTGTCAAGACACGAATAGAGCGACAACAATGGCCAGTTGTGCTCCAGGAATACTAGAATAGAGCCGAAGATGCAGAGCTACTGACCTGTTTACACTCAAGTGTTTACAGAGGGAGACAGAAAAGGGAAGATGTGGAGAGGTTCACTTTCCTTACCCTTACTAAGACAGTATTCATCTTCACCTGAAATTCCCACTCTTTATTCCTTCCTCCAACCCTCTATATTTGCCCTGAAGAAAACCCCGGCAGCTCCATCTACCCCCAAAACCCAAGGTTCAACCCCGAAAACCCTAGCGCTAGATGACAAAGATGCCCTAGAGTTCAATCTCCAAACCTCACTGGACAATCAAAATACCGATGAGGCGTGGAAATCTTTCAAGATCCTCACAAGCAACTCAACCTTGCCGAGTAAGCATCTCTCCAACTCCCTCATTACCCACTTATCTTTTCTGAAAGACGTTCATAATCTCAAGAGGGCTTTTGCTTCTGTGATATTTTTATTAGAGAAGAGCCCACAATCAATTTCTTTCGAAACCATAGAGATCCTGTTACAGTCCATGAAGACTGCGAACACTGCTGCCCCTGCGTTTTCCTTAATCAAATCTATGTTTAAGAACAGGGTTTTTCCTCCTTTTAGTCTTTGGGGACCCGTGCTTATTGAAATTAGCAGAAAAAATGGTAGCTTTGTTGCGTTCTTACGGGTTTTAATTGAGAACTGTAGGATCGCCGTGGATGAAAAATTGGACTACATGAAGCCTGAGTTGATCGCTTGTAATGCTGCCCTGGAGGGGTGTTGTTATGATCTAGGATCCGTGAGTGATGCCCAAAAAGTTTTGGAGACCATGTCTCTCCTGGGTGTAAAACCAGACGAATCTAGTTTTGGATTTCTTGCATACCTGTA
>NW_024868551.1:0-9581 GCF_013358625.1 Macadamia integrifolia | reverse complement strand
AAAAAAAAAAAAACATGACCCTCAAGTGGGGACGCGAGGTGCACCATGAGGCAGAGGATCTGGATTACCTAGACTCAGAATAAGGTAGTTACTGTAGAAGGGTGTGAAACTGCTTGGAGACATGGATCCACAGCAGCAGCAAGGGGCAGTTCCTTGGCCTCCTGGAGGAGGATCAGGTGATTCATCTGTCAGTATTACTATAATAATCGCCTTCCTCTCCACCGCTGCCATGTTATACTCGTACCATCCATATTTTTCCCGTTCATGATTCAGTCTTTCATGGTCCAAGAATTCTTTGGTTGGTGTGCCTTGAATTGGAATCTGTACTTATATTTTTGTTTCCATCTTTTGGCTTGTTGGTTTCTTTCTCCTTTAGGCTATGTTTGGTAGACAAAAAAAGAAAAGAAAATAAACTAGTACAAAAGACATAATAAGAAAAAAATCATAATTACATAATGATTTTTTTATGTTTCTCTCTCTCTTTTCTTTTCTTAGGCTTCCAAACATATCGTTAGTGCGGTTATTGGCTTAGAACTTGTTCTGTGTGGCTGATTCTTTTCCGATTATACAACTAGTCATGGCATTGAGATAAAATTGTTGTCCTATAGAGTTGCAATGGTATTATTATTTATTTATTTTTTGAGCTAAGATGGTTGGGTTTAGATGGTGTGACAAGCAAGAACACTTTGTGGAACTTGTTCTGTGTGGTTTAGATTGTGGTGTTATCATAGCACTATAATCATTGCAGGGATATGCACTCAGCCATCTAGCATACAAGTGGGCTTTAAAAATGTAGAGACTTAGATCGTTAATTGAACCTGACAGGTGGCCTATCATCAAGATTTTGGGAAATGATATATGAATGCTGGTGTGAAAGGATCAGCAAGTCTGGTGGTGCCCTTGCAGGGTCAGAGCTCATTTGTGCATGTCAACAAGGTGATCAGGAAGTATGCCTGTCTCACATCTGGGTAGTCATATGTCCGACAACACCAACCTCTAGGCTGCCCTTCCTGTCCCATGTATAGTTATCAGAACAGCCTTGCCCATTTGATTGTGACACAATATTCTTGTGATGACTAAGGAACACTACCAGAGCTCTTCCAGTAGATGATCTGAACTTTTTGGAATCCATATAGATGGAAGCAATGGAATATGAAATGGTTGTAATAGGTTTTTGTGTCCTGCAGACTCTCCAAAGTCTACTCTTCCACTGATTGCTCGTATTTCAGATTCTAAAGTCAGAACAGTAAAAATTTTTCTTAGTCAACTACAGGAGTTTTGCTGCCAATTCTTTTTGGGTAAGGAGGCTCATAAGGTCTGGTAATATTTTATCTGCTATAGTGTTTCCCATATAAGAATTTCTTTCCACAAGATACAAATGGCCATGCTGTGCCAATAGCTGTAAGTTTTAACATACAAAAACGATAATTAACGAAGACCATAACTAAGAATCCACACTGGCTTCTTTGTACTTCATAAAATTTCTCAAAACCATATATGACTAGAATTTTTTTCGATCAATATTTCAACTGAATCCAGTAACATACCAGTGATTTGATAATAATTGCAGATCTTGGTCCCCCCCATCATTTTTAGCTACAAACAGTAGCTTTTCGATTTTATATCAAGTCCAGAAGGCCATGTTGGAGTGTATTGTAGGGGGGGGGGTGCCCTTCTAAAAACAATTACTGATCCAGGTTTGTCCATGCTTTATATTGGTCCAACTCTACACCCTCTTGTTTCAAGTATAGGGACATAGGCCTACAAACTGTGTGCTTGATGTCATTTTGGTTTATAGGGTTTCATTTGAAGCTGCTATTGATAACTCAGTTTAAGCCCATTCAAGTGACCATTCAGACAGATCAGGTACACATTGTTATTGTTTTAGGCTGTGGGGGAGAGTGCCATAATGATATTGGTCAAATTTCTCCATCAGGATGATAGCCATCTTTTTCGAAAGGAAAGACGTAGGCAGTTGAGATAACAAGAACGATCTTTTCGGCCATATAGGATGTATAATTCTATGAGGCATACCCTCTTACCAAATCATTTTTCCAGGGGAAGACTAAAAATGCCAAATTGATATATGGGTTTGAAAGCACAAGAAGACCTACCTGCTTGTTAATGTGCTGGTATCTTTTTGGGGATTCTTAGTGAAGATTCTGTGATTTGATTGCGGATTGTGTTCATTTCTTTTGTGCTTTTTTTCTTTAGTTGTTAATCATTGTATATGTCTTCTTTCCTTCCCAATAAACAGGTTAAGGATATCCCATGTGGAACAAAAGGTGGTGTTATGATCACTTTTGATAAAATAGAGGTAGACCTCAAAACTATTTCTTTATCGTTCATTTCCTATTGGACTATTGTCCTGGCCATGTCTTCCAAGTTTTGACATGGGTTTGACTTGGTTGTAGTAATGCTTCTCTAGGTCGTTAATCATCTTTTTAAGGATTGTATGTATGAAACTTTACTCAAATATGGCATACAATATAATCATACATGGGTATATGATAAGATCCATCATGAAATCAATCAGTTCTGAAGTGCTCATGCCCTTCAACAGGTTTATTAGACATGTTTGATCATGCAAGTAACTGAACCAGGCATTCTGTGTAAGCCAACTATGTTAGCTTGTAAAAAGCACTTAGATTTAAGAAGGTTCTAATGGATGTCTTACACTGATGATCTGCAAACCACCAGTTAAAGAAATATAATTTTGGTTGCATATATTAGCATTGAAGAGTGAATTTGTGGGATGACCAATCATGGGACTGCCCTGAAAATTTATTATGTGTGTTTTCATGTTTCTTTTGTATATTTTCTTTCCTAAAGTTTTTTTCTAGATTAAACCTGTTACATTTTTATAATCAACATTCATTAAATTGACAAAATTATCAAGTGGAATTGTTTTCAGATTGATGAAAAGATGAAGGACAACCTTCTGGGTGATTGTACGCTTTATGCCCCAGGTATTGAAATTATCGCTGCGCGTCATGAAACCCAAAATTCCAGATAGTATAAGGCGCAATTTTGAGCAGATGGAAGATGAGCACACTTGGGTATTTGGTTTGTGCTGTCATAATATTACATTCGCAAGTTTGAGATCATGGAACTTGTGTCAAACAATTGGGGGCAATAATTCAGCGAGTCGGAATTTTCTAGTCTAGACCTTGATAGCATTATGCTATCAATAACTTTCTGTCTTTTTTTACCTTTGGTTCATTGCTTTCCTTTTGATTTGGTGATTAAATGCTATATTTTAAAATTAGAATAGGTGAGTAAACAACAGGAGGCTTAATTAATATCTGTACATCATCGATGAATGGGAGGAGTTTAATGCATGTCTTTTGTATTTAGCATATCCATCAACGGGATAAGCTTCCCATAGTCCTTGCCATAGTTGTCAAGGCGTCACCTAGGCGACGACTAGGCGTCCAGGCGGTTTGCCTGGGGCCTAGGCGATAGTCGCCTTATTGCACTGCATGTCGCCTTGTGTTTTGACACTTATTTATGCCAAATATCATTTAAGTAAATGTTTTTTATATTTTTTATTTCATTTATTTTTTATTTCATGCTTTTTATATTTTTTATTTCATTTATTTTTTATTTCATTTACTTAAGATATTATTCATAAATAGGCAAATACCCCCAATTTGAATCCAATAAAAATAATTTAAAAATCAAATTCCAAAAGGATAAAAAGTCAACCCCCCAGTTTAAGAAGAAAAACTGGATTTTGGTTATAAGGGTGATTTTCAACTTTTAAATGCTGGAGTTTTTCTCAATTATGAAAATTTTATAAATTCTATCATGTTAAAACATTGTTAAAAACCAAAAGTCCAATAAAATAATTTTTTGTTTTGATATCCATAAAATTATTTTCATTCAGGCGATTTTAACAGCATTCGCGCACTTAAAAATAAGTTTGACCAGAGCATAACTTTGTCATTACAACTTAGATTTAAGTAATCTTAGACTTGTTGGAAAGCTGATTTTATATTATAACTGATACAAAAAGTCTCATGTAAAAATAATATCATTTGACCAGTCAAACTTATTATAGAATCAGAGCATTTCTCTAAATTTTGTTTTTTTTATAACTTAATATGACTTAATGTTAATTTTTTATGATTTAATATGGCTAAATGTTGATTTTTAATGACTTGATGTTGCTTAATCTTGATTTTTTTATGATACAAGGTATATATAGCTTACTAAATAATGTTAGAAAAAAGGAAAAATAAAAAATAACAATTGGCCGCCTTGTTCGCCTCAAGGCGTGCGCCTTCTCGCCTAAGCGCTTAGACAACCCTCCACCACCTTGGTTCGTCTTGGTGCCGTGACAACTATGGACCTTGCCTAAAAGGAACAGTTGGGCTCCCATATGTATCTAAACCCTTGTTATTGTACAAGCATTTCTTTAATTCTCTATACCTTTGGAGTGTTTATTTATGACATAAGTTCTTCATGTGGGATTGGCCTTCCACAACAATGATGGGTGTGGGGGCTGCTACAAGTTAAATCCATAACTGCCCTAGCTTTAGCTTTACTATTCTCCGTACACTTCCAACTTATCTGCTGTACTCTTTCTATAAACACTTCTGATACTTGCTAGCTAAAAATTCTTATATTTAGTTTTAGTATTCATACGTATATATACAGTCAATAGAGAGTGAGAGTTCACAGCATTGCGAGCCCCGAATGGCTTAGATGGTCTGAGAATCGCCATTATTGCAATATCTGTTTCACTGTTGTTTAAGACTTGTGCTTTATGGTTGCATCTAGGACTTCCAACTTGGACCTACCGAAACTTCTGCTCAGGTTAGTATTTTGCATGATTGAGCATTGAATGAGGCTGGGTTTCGGAAATGGTAACTTGTATGAGCTTGGCTTGGGTCTGGGGTGAGGCCTTACATAACCTGAGCTAACCTCAATCCCAATTGTAGTTGTGTATGTATATATGATATATCTTGTATTCATATACACTTGGCCATATATTGAAGGGATTACTCTAGAGTTAATAGCTGTAAGTTGTGTGATTTGTCAGGTGTCTTATGGGAAGAGAGTTTATCCTAAGTGAAACTTTGTCATCTTGAGGTTGAGAACCATTCGGTTGGGTTCAAGCTCAGTTGGGTTGACTCTAGTTCACTCGATTTATTCTAGTGCTTCTAGTTTTTGGTCAGCTGATGGTCAATCTCTCATGTTATATATTGTACCACAGTACATTTCCTTCTGAATTTTATTATTGCTATTGCAACATGTTATGACCCACTTGGCTTAAGGTTCTCAATTTTGTGATGTATTCGCCCCCCCCCCCCTCTTTTTGTGAGAATCAAGCTCACAGGACGTAGGTTATTATCTATATCTATCTTATGATTGGTCTACCGTATCTTGCTAATTACTCTTGATGCCTAACTAGCTGAGGCCTTTGATGTTAAATAGTTGTGGATTTTCTACTGCCTAATGTTTTAAATTTAGAGTTTCTGGCTTGAGTAGTGTCATCTTGTGTACGTCTTGATTGCCATGGAGAAACAATGGGTTGCTGAGAAAGAGGCTGAGACAGAAGAAGAAAATGGCTTTAATGGAAGCAGAGAAGAATTCGCAGGTTAGCAGGATTCTCATGGAGCAGAAATTGATGGACAAGGACAGCGCCAGAAGGCAGCAGGAAATAGAGAACCAAATGCACGTAGCCTGGCAGAAGACCTTGGCTGTGCTGACTTCTATAGGTAGAAATTTCCTGGCTTCCATAATAGTAGAGGAAAGAGGAACTCCCAACCCTTACTTTTCCACTGTCTTCACAAGACGGATGTGGTTGTACTACAAACACTGAGTTACATTGCCTGGTTACCTTTTTCCAGAGTGATGAAAGAGGCAGAAGCCAACGAGTTGAAGCTTATGCCTGAGAATCTTGAGCTGAAAGTTATTGAAGCTATAGCAAACAATTCAAAGATCTTCTTTGGAGACAACGTTTGGATAACATACTTATATCTGCGGCTGCTCTCTTCCATAGTAACACTTCCGGGCCATTTTGTGTAATCATGGTGATGTTGCTGCATAGGTATCAAGCATGGTATTTGATATTTGATCAGAGATTGCTCGGAAATTTTCTGAATGACATTCCAAGGAAGGGTAAATCAGATATGTAGGTTTTGATAAATTTTAACTTGATCAGGCAAGATGACATTTTACAGATAATGCTAGATTGTCTTTCAGAATACTATCTCTACAACATTGAGTTCATTGATTCATTGGAAGTAATTGATTGGTTTATCAAGTATTCGATGGCAATGATGATTCAGGGAGAGCATGCGGAACATATCATCATTTTAATAAGTGAAAATTACGCTTCCCTCCTCTATAGTTTGTCGAAATTACATATAGATCCAAGAGCTTGAGTGATTTATGCCCTTCTCTCATGTAGCTTGAAAGATTCTTACAATTAGGTTCAATCCGTTGTCACCGTTAATTTAAAAGTGTTAATTGGTGATTTCATCATTTTAATGTTGAAAATACTCTTATAAAAAAGTGAAGTACTATTACACCCTTCACTTAAAACCAACAAAAGAGGAAAACCCAAAATCATCCCTTCGTTCTTCAACCTTCGACTGCAACCATCGACTTCACAGGGACATCTATCATCGTTACCGTGCTTCTCAAACTGGTTTTCCTATGGAACAGTTCATTTGGACCGTAATAGCTGGAACGGTCAACATCATTGTGTCATGGTGGCTACTGCATTCTATCCCTAACATTTGCAACGATGGCCTTCTCCCTCCCAACAGTCCATGGACATGCCCAAATGACCATGTCTTCTTTGATGCATTAGTCATTTGGGGTCTGGCCTGTCTTGGTTTGGCTTTTGCACAAAGCATTCCCTAAACAGTTCTGGATTCGTTTAATTAACCTTCCAGTCCTTCTGGGAGCAACTGCTATGATGCCACCGGCGACGGCTATAAACTACAATTCATGGTTTTTTGTTGGGATGATTTTCAATTTCTTTGTATTCCAGTACCGGAAGAAATGGTGGCAATGATATAACTATGTTCTATCCGCGGCTTTAGATGCTGGGTTGGCTTTCATGGCTGTGCTTCTTTACTGCACAGTGACAATGAAGAATAAATCTATCACTTGGTCGGGTTCGGAAGGAGAACACTGTGATTTGGCTTCTTGCCCCACTGCCAAGGGGGAAACAGGTCATCATCTTGTCTGAATTGAGAGTATTTAAGCCCCAAACCCTAGATTCATCCCCAAACACAGATATCAGTAATCAGATGAGGGTTTCGGTTGAGTGTTCAGTTACAAACGTTCGCCGGCGTGAATCGGTCTGAATCTGAACCTCGCCGGAATTATATGGCTTCTTCTCCACCTCCGTTTGGTCGCAGAGGGGTGATTTGCAGAGAAAACGCCTCCACCTTCTCCAACGGTCATCTTTTACAACTCTCTCTTAAACGGGTAATAAAGTCTTTTGTTGTAGAAAAGGTATAATAGTCCTCTCGTACTGAGACCATCTCCACTAAAGGGGTGCTAAAGTTTTTTGTTGTATAAAAGTAACAATATACTCACACCGACAGTGTTAGGGGAGGGAGACGTAAATTGCTCAAACCCTTGGATCCACATATAATTTCGGTAAACTATAGGGGAGAGGGGATGCGTAATTTTCCATTTTAATAATGGTTGCTCAATAACCCTGTTTAGTGAGGATTCAAGAGGCTGGTCTATTTAGGATGTGAATTTGAAATTGAACCTATTTATCAAAACTCAATCGAGCCGTTTAGTAAATGATTTGATTCTGGTTTCAAGTTTCAGACTGATTAATTAAACGGTTTGATTTTTTTTTTTTTAACCGTTTAACCTATTGATTTCAAACCAAATTGACATTGTAAATTTACACCGTTAAAATTGGCACATTTATACCGTATAATGGTTAAATAAAATAAGTGGTTAAGGGCATTAAGATAGGGGCAGGATCGGTATATATATCATTGTCAAAGGTAAAAACCCTAAATGATTGGGATAAAGAGTAGTTGAGACACTAAAGAGTAGAAGCCGCACAAGTGCACAACGCCCCAACTCCTATTATGTAGTTATGTAGTTAAATCCTTGTTTGTTCAATGCCTTATTTAATTTGATACAAGATCGAAGCTTTTATCAATAAAAGTAAATTTCAGTAGGCATGTGAATAAACCAACAAATCGATTGTTAACCATTTAAAAACTGTATAGATTAAACCGCGATAAAAATTGTATAAAACCATGAAATCAACACCATTTAAAAATCGTGAAAACAAAATCGTTTAGTTGGTTCTAGAAAGTGCAATCGTTTAGTAAACAGTTTGATTTTAATTTCAGTCAAATAAATATGAATCAAACCAAACTGTACCATATATACCAGGATCGAACCAGTTAACACCCTTAATCTCATGGCCCTCCCACATTCCATCATTGAATTGGCCCTTTTAGAAGATACCTAGTTCTCCATCCTGCGTTTTTTTTTCTTTTTCATTTTTAATGGTTCTCAATCCTGCATGGAATCAAGAAGATGATGATATTTAATGTAACAGGACAATTCGACCTATTTAATGTTCTACCTGGAATTATAATCTTTTGCCAACTGCAAATTGCAATCTGATACTGCTAAGTGCCTTTCTTCTAGTGTAATTTACAAATTTGTGATTTTAATTCTTCTTTTTTTTTCGTCCCCATGCCTAATGAAGTGTAACGTTTCACTATTTGCCATATAGAGTACATGGGTTAGCCCATATAACAGATAACTAAGTATCTCATTGGTGTAATATCATCTCAAAATGAATAGATGAAGGCACCGTTTGATAATATTTTTGCTATTTCTGTGTTTAGAAATAGTAGAAATGGTTTTTCAAGTTTTCAAAAACAAAAACGGATTTTTTTGGTGTTTGATAAACCTGTTTCTTGAAATATTTTTTATAGACATAATGCCACTAAAAAACCTAATAGTATTATTGGACGCCCAAAAGGAGAGAGGGTTTAGTTACCTCATTTTAGGTTTAAATAGTTAAGATATTTATCGAGCACAATCGCCCTTTTCTTTTTTCTTCTCTCAAATTCGTTTCTAGAAACGACAACTTGTTTCGTCAAAGCCATTTCTAGAATTGTAAATAAGCATAAATTTAGATTTATGTTTCTAGAAACGGGTGAAACTGAACAACTTTATCAAACGTTTTTTAGGCTGTTTCTTCGTTTCTAGGAACAAGAAAACGCAGAAATGGAAGAAGCATAAAGTTGTCAAAAGGTGCCGACGTATCTAAGATCACAAAAGATGTCATTTTTTTTTTTTTTATATTTATCTCCATTTAATAGTAATTTGGAAAATTAACTAAAACTTTGATTCATAGTTTGTTTACTTTGGACTATGTTTAGCCATTGAGATGTATATGTGGTCCTAGGAATGAAATAAGGCCGGGTTTCTTAAACCCTAATCCAAACTCAACCCAGGCCCAACCCAAATTTGTTGGGTTCATGCTTAGGCTCAGCCCTATCGGGCTCAGGGTTGGGTTGGCTTGACCTTAGCTAGTCCTATATTTTTTTTTTTTTGGTTAATTTTTT